>NW_026735233.1:0-151506 GCF_949786415.1 Peromyscus eremicus | reverse complement strand
TGAAGAGGAGCTACTGTTCTTGTCAGTTTCCTAAGCAGAGTTGAACTAGATATGGCCCGTGTGTGTAGGAAGCACAGTTCTTTTGTTCTGAGCAAGCTCAGTGTTCGGACCCCATAGGAAACACAGTAGAATAGAAGACTGCTCTTTTCTCAAAAGCAGAGTGTGTTTCTTGTAAGGCGAGCTAGCGTTTGTTTCCCAGTCCTAAATGGAGTTCTATCACATCCAGTTTCTGGTACTATGAGCAAGAGTTGTTTTCTGGTAGGAAGAGTCACTATTGCACTCCCATTGTCATACACAGGGCAAATAGCACTGGCGTCTGTTCCCAGCATGTACACTGTATTGGACTGAAGAGGATCTACTGTTCTTGTCAGTTTCCTAAGCAGAGTTGAACTAGATATGGCCAGTGTGTGTAGGAAGCACAGTTCTTTTTTCTGAGCAAGCTCAATGTTCGGACCCTATATGAACCACAGTAGAATAGAAGACTGCTCTTTTCTCAAAAGCAGAGTGTGTTTCTTGTAAGGCGAGCTAGCGTTTGTTTCCCAGTCCTAAATGGAGTTGAATCACATGCAGTTTTTGGTCCTACGAGCAAGAGGTGTTTTCTGGTAAGGAAGTCACTACTGCGCTCCCTATGCCATACACAGTGCAAATAGCACTCGCGTCTGTTCCCAGCAAGTACAGTGTATTGGACTGAAGAGGATCTACTGTTCTTGTCAGTTTCCTAAGCAGAATTGAACTAGATATTGCCGTATTTGTAGGAAGCACAGTAATTTTGTTCTGAGCAATCTCACTGTTCTGGCCCTATAGGAAACACAGTAGAGTAGAAGAGTGCTCTTTTCTCAAAAGCAGAGTGTGCTTCTTGTAAGGACAGCTAGCGTTTGTTTCCTAGTCCTAAATGGAGTTGAATCACATGCAGTTTTTGGTACTACGAGCACGAGTTGTTTTCTGGTAAGGAAAGTCACTATTGCGCTCCCATTTCCATACACAGTGCAAATAGCACTCGCATCTGTTCCCAGGAAGTACAGTGTATTGGACTGAAGCGGAGCTACTGTTCTTGTCAGTTTGCTAAGCAGAGTTGAACTAGGTATGGCCCCTGTGTGTAGGAAGCACAGTTCTTTTGTTCTGAGCCAGCTCACTGTTCGGACCACATAAGAAACACAGAAGAGTAGAAGAGTGCTCTTTTCTCAAAAGCAGAGTGTGTTTCTTGTAAGGCGAGCTAGTGTTTGTTCCCCAGTCAGAAATGGAGTTGAATCCCATGCAGTTTTTTGTTCCTACGAGGAAGAAGTGTTTTCGGATAAGAAGAGTCACTATTGTGCTCCTATTTCTATACACAGTACAAATAGGACTCGCGTCTGTTCCTAGCTAGTACAGTGTATTGGACTGAAGAGGAGCTACCGTTCTTGTCAGTTTCCTAAGCAGAGTTGAACTAGATATGGCCCATGTGTGTAGGAAGCACAGTTCTTTTGTTCTGAGCAAGCTCACTGTTCGGACCCCATAGGAAACACAGTAGAGCAGAAGAGTGCTATTTTCTCAAAAGCAGAGTGTGTTTCTTGTAAGGCAAGCTAGCGTTTGTTTCCCAGTACTAAATGGAGTTGAATCACATCCTGTTTTTGGTCTTACGAGCAAGAGTTGTTTTCTGGTAAGGGAAGTCACTATTGCACTCCCATTTTCAGACACAGGGCAAATAGCACTGGCGTCTGTTCCCAGCATGTACAGTGTACTGGACTGAAGAGGATCTACTGTTCTTGTCAGTTTCCTAAGCAGAATTGAACTACATATGGCCGTATTTGTAGGAAGCACAGTTCTTTTGTTCTGAGCAAACTCACTGTTCTGGCCCTATAGGAAACACAGTAGAGTATTAGAATGCTCTTTTCTCAAAAGCAGAGTGTGTTTCTTGTAAGGCGACCTAGCGTTTGTTTCCCCAGTCCTAAATGGAGTTGAATCCCATGCAGTTTCTGGTCCTACCAGCAAGAGATATTTTCTGGTAAAGGAAAGTCACTATTGCGCTCCCATTTCCATACACAGTGCAATTAGCACTCGCATCTGTTCCCAGCAAGTAGAGTGTATTGGACTGAAGTGGAGCTACTGTTCTTGTCAATTTCCTAAGCAGAGTTGAATAGATATGGCCCCTGTGTTTAGAAAGCACAGTTCTTTTTTTCTGAGCAAGCTCACTGTTCGGACACCATAGGAAAAACAGTCGAGTAGAAGAGTGCTCTTTTCTCAAAAGCAGAGTGTGTTTATTGTAAGGCGAGCTAGCTTTTGTTTCCCAGTCCTAAATGGAGTTGAAACACATGCAGTTTATTGTGCTACGAGCAAGAGTTGTTTTCTGGTAAGAAGAGTCACTATTCCGCTCCCATTGTCATACACAGGGCAAATAGCACTGGCGTCTGTTCCCAGCATGTACAGTGTATTGGACTGAAGAGCATCTACTGTTCTTGTCAGTTTCCTAAGCAGAGTTGAACTAGATATGGCCCGTGTGTGCTAGGAAGCACAGTTCTTTTGTTCTGAGAATGCTCACTGTTCTGGCCTTATAGGAAAGACATAAGAGTAGAAGAGTGCTCCTTTCTCAAAAGCAGAATGTGTTTCTTGTAAGTCAAGCTAGCGTTTGTTTCCCAGTTCTAAATGGAGTTGAATCACATGCAGTTTCTGGTCCTACGAGCAAGAGTTGTTTTCTGGTTAGAAGAGTCACTATTGCACTCCCATTGTCATAAACGGGGCAAATAGCACTGGCATCTGTGTACAGATGTATTGGACTGACGAGGAGCTCTTTTCTTGTCAGTTTCCTAAGCAGAGTTGAACTAGATATGGCCCGTGTGTGTAGGAAGCACAGTTCTTTTGTTCTGAGCAAGCTCACTGTTCGGACCCCATAGGAAACACAGTAGAGTAGAGGAGGGCTCTTTTCTCAAAAGCAGAGTGTGTTTCTTGTACGGTGAGCTAGTGTTTGTTTCCCAATCAGAAATGGAGTTGAATCCCATGTAGTTTCTGGTCCTACGAGCAAGAGGTGTTTTCTGATAAGAAGAGTCACTATTGCACGCCTATTGCCATACACAGTGCAAATAGCACGCGCGTCTGTTCCCAGCTAGTACAGTGTATTGGACTGAAGAGGAGCTACCGTTCTTGTCAGTTTCCTAATTAGAGTTGAACTAGATATGGCCCGTGTGTGTAGGAAGCACAGTTCTTTTGTTCTGAGCAAGCTCACTGTTCGGACCCCATAGGAAACACAGTAGAGTAGAAGAGTGCTCTTTTCTCAAAAGCAGAGTGTGTTTCTTGTAAGGCAAGCTAGAGTTTGTTTCCCATTCCTAAATGGAGTTGAGTCACATCCAGTTTTTGGTCCTACGAGCAAGAGTTGTTTTCTGGTAAGGAAAGTCACTATTGTGGTCCCAATTCCATACACAGTGCAAATAGCACTCGCGTCTGTTCCCAGCAAGAACAGTGTGTTGGACTGAAGAGGAGCTACTGTTCTTGTAGGTTTCCTAAGCAGAGTTGAACTAGATATGGCCCGCGTGTGTAGGAAGCACAGTTCTTTTGTTCTGAGCAAGCTCACTGTTGGGACCCCATAGGAAAGACAGTAGAGTAGAAGAGTGCTCTTTTCTCAAAAGCAGAGTGTGTTTCTTGTAAGGCGAGCTAGCGTTTGTTTCCCAGTCATAAATGGAGTTGAATCACATGCAGTTTCTTTTCCTATGAGCAAGATTTGTTTTCTGGTAAGAAGAGTCACTATTGTGCTCCCATAGTCATACACAGGGCAAATAGCACTGGCGTCTGTTCCCAGCATGTACAGTGTATTGGACTGAAGAGGATCTACTGTTCTTGTCAGTTTCCTAAGCAGAATTGAACTAGATATGGCCGTATTTGTAGGAAGCACAGTTCTTTTGTTCTGAGCAAACTCACTGTTCTGGCCATATAGGAAACACAGTAGAGTAGAAGAGTGCTCTTTTCTCAAAAGCAGAGTGTGTTTCTTGTAAGGTGAGCTAGCGTTTTTTTCCCAGTCCTAAATGGTGTTGAATCACATGCAGTTTTTGGTCCTACGAGCAAGAGTTGTTTTCTGGTAAGGAAAGTCACTATTGCGCTCCCATTGCCATACACAGTGCAAATAGCACTCGTGTCTGTTCCCAGCAAGTACAGTGTATTGGACTGAAGAGGAGCTACTGTTCATGTCAGTTTCCTAAGCAGAGTTGAACTAGATATGGCCCGTGTGTGTAGGAAGCACAGTTCTTTTGTTCTGAGAATGCTCACTGTTCGGGCACCATAGGAAACACAGTAGAGTAGAAGAGTGCTCTATTCTCAAAAGCAGAGTGTGTTTCTTGTAAGGCGAGCTAGGGTTTGTTTCCCAGTCCTAAATGGAGTTGAATCACATGCAGTTTTTGGTCCTACGACCAAGAGATGTTTTCTGGTAAGGAAAGTCACTATTGCGCTCCCATTGCCATACACAGTGCAAATAGCACTCTCGTCTGTTCCCAGCAAGAACAGTGTATTGGACTGAAGAGGAGCTACTGTTCTTGTCCGTTTCCTAAGCAGAGTTGAACTAGATATGGCCCGTGTGTGGAGGAAGCACAGTTCTGTTGTTCTGAGCAAGCTCACCGTTCGGTCCCCATAGGATACACAGTAGAGTAGGAGAGTGCTCTTTTCTCAAAAGCAGAGTATGTTTCTTGTAAGGCGAGCTAGCGTTTGTTTCCCAATCCTAAATCGAGGTGAATCACATGCAGTTTCTTGTCCTACAAGCAAGAGTTGTTTTCTGGTAAGAAGAGTCACTATTGCGCTCCCATTTTCATACACAGGGCAAATAGCACTTGCGTCTGTTCCCAGCATGTACAGTGTATTGGACTGAAGAGGATCTACTGTTCTTGTCAGTTTCCTAAGCAGAATTGAACTAGATATGGCCGTATTTGTAGAAAGCACAGTTCTTTTCTTCTGAGCAAACTCACTGTTCTGGCCCTATAGGAAACACAGTAGAGTAGAAGAGTGCTCTTTTCTCAAAAGCAGAGTGTGTTTCTTGTAAGGCGAGCTAGCGTTTGTTTCCCAGTCCTAAATGGAGTTGAATCACATTCAGTTTTTGGTTCTACGAGCAAGAGTTGTTTTCTGGTAAGGAAAGTGTCTATTGTTCTCCCATTTCCATACACAGAGCAAATAGCACTCGCGTCTGTTCCCAGCAAGTACAGTGTATTGGACTGAAGCAGAGCTACTGTTCTTGTCAGTTTCCTAAGCAGAGTTGAACTAGATATGGCCCCTGTGTGTAGGAAGCACAGTTCTTTTGTTCTGAGAATGCTCACTGTTCTGGCCCTATAGGAAACACAGTAGAGTAGAAGAGTGCTCTTTTCTCAAAAGCAGAGTGTGTTTCTTGTAAGGCGAGCTAGCGTTTGTTTCCCAATCCTAAATGGAGATGAATCACATGCAGTTTCTGGTCCTACGAGCAAGAGTTGTTTTCTGGTAAGAAGAGTCACTATTGCGCTCCCATTGTGATACTAGGGCAAATAGCACTGGCGCCTGTTCCCAGCATGTACAGTGTATTGGGCTGAAGAGGAGCTACTGTTCATGTCAGTTTCCTAAGCAGAGTTGAACTAGATATGGCCCGTGTGTGGGAAGCACAGTTCTTTGTTCTGAGAATGCTCACGGTTCGGGCACCATAGGAAACACAATAGAGTAGAGAGTGCTCTTTTCTCAAAAGCAGAGTGTGTTTCTTGTAAGGCGAGCTAGCGTTTGTTTCCCAGTCCTAAATGGAGTTGAATCACATGCAGTTTCTTGTCCTACGAGCAAGAGTTGTTTTCTGGTAAGAAGAGTCACTATTGCGCTCCCATTGTGGTACTAGGGCAAATAGCACTGGCGTCTGTTCCCAGCATGTACAGTGTATTGGACTGAAGAGGATCTACTGTTCTTGTCAGTTTCCTAAGCAGAATTGAACTAGATAAGGCGGTATTTGTAGGAAGCACAGTTCTTTTGTTCCGAGCAAACTCACTGTTCTGGCCCTATAGGAAACAAAGTAGAGTAGAAGAGACCTCTTTTCTCAAAAGCAGAGTGTGTTTCTTGTAAGGTGAGCTAGCATTTGTTTCCCAGTCCTAAATGGAGTTGAATCACATGCAGTTTTTGGTCCTACGAGCAAGAGTTGTTTTCTGGTAAGGAAAGTCACTATTGCGCTACCATTCGCATACACAGTGCAAATAGCATCGTGTCTGTTCACAGCAAGTACAGTGAATCGGACTGAAGAGGAGAAACTGTTGTTGTCAGTTTCCTAAGCAGAGTTGAACTAGATATGGCCCGTGTTTGTAGGAAGCACAGTTCTTTTGTTCTGAGCAAGCTCACTGTTCGGACTCCATAGGAAACACAGTAGAGTAGAAGAATGCTCTTTTCTCAAAAGCAGAGTGTGTTTCTTGTAAGTCGAGCTAGCATTTGTTTCCCAGTCCTAAATGGAGTTGAATCACATGAAGTTTCTTGTATTACGAGCAAGAGTTGTTTTCTGGTAAAAAAAGTCACTATTGTGCTCCCATTGTCATACACAGGGCAAATAGCACTGGCGTCTGTTCCCAGCAAGTACAGTGTATTGGACTGAAGCGGAGCTACTGTTCATGTCAGTTTCCTAAGCATACTTGAAGTAGATATGGCCCCTGTTTTTAGAAAGCACAGTTCTTTTGTTCTGAGCAAGCTCACTGTTCGGACCCCATAGGAAACTCAGTAGAGTAGAAGAGTGCTCTTTTGTCAAAAGCAGAGTGTGTTTCTTGTAATGCGAGCTAGCGTTTGTTTCCCAGTCCTAAATGGAGTTGAATCACATGCAGTTTCTTGTCCTACGAGCAAGAGTTGTTTTCTGGTAAGGAAAGTCACTTTTGCGCTCCCATTGCCATACACAGTGCAAATATCATTCGCGTCTGTTCCCAGCAAGTACAGGGTATTGGACTAAAGCGGAGCTACTGTTCTTGTCAGTTTCCTAAGCAGAGTTGAACTAGATATGGCCCATGTGTGTAGGAAGCACAGTTCTTTTGTTCTGAGAATGCTCAGTGTTCTGGCCTTATAGGAAAGACATTAGAGCAGAAGAGTGCTCTTTTCTCAAAAGCAGAGTGTGTTTCTTGTAAGGCGGGCAATGTTTGTTTCCCAGTTCTAAATGGAGTTGAATCACATGCAGTTTCTGGTCCTACGAGCAAGAGTTGTTTTCTGGTAAGAAGAGTCACTATTGCGCTCCCATTGTCATAAACAGGGCAAATAGCACTGGCATCTATTCCCAGCAAGTACAGTGTATTGGACTGAATAGGATCTACTGTTCTTGTCAGTTTCCTAAGCATAATTGAACTAGATATGACCCGTGTGTGTAGGAAGCACAGTTCTTTTGTTCTGAGCAAGCTAACTGTATTGGCCCTATAGGAAACACAGTAGAGTAGAAGAGTGATCATTTCTCAAAAGCAGAGTGTGTTTCTTGTAATGCGAGCTAGCGTTTGTTTCCCAGTCCTAAATGGAGTTGAATCACATGCAGTTTTTGGTCCTACGAGCAAGAGTTGTTTTCTGGTAAGGAAAGTCACTACTGTGCTCAAATTGGCATACACAGTGCAAATAGCACTCGCGTCTGTTCCCAGGAAGTACAGTGTATTGGACTGAAGAGGAGCTACTGTTCTTGTCAGTTTCCTAAGCAGAGTTGAACTAGATATGGCCCGTGTTTGTAGGAAGCACAGTTCTTTTGTTCTGAGCAAGCTCACTGTTCGGACACCATAGGAAACACAGTAGAGTAGAAGACTGCTCTTTTCTCAAAAGCAGAGTGTGTTTCTTGTAAGGCAGCTAGTGTTTGTTTCCCAGTCCTAAATGGAGTGGAATCACATGCAGTTTCTTGTCCTACAAGCAAGAGTTGTTTTCTGTTAAGAAGGGTCACTATTGCGCTCCCATTGTCATACACAGGGCAAATAGCACTGGTATCTGTTCCCAGCAACTACAGTGTATTGGACTGAAGCGGAGCTACTGTTCATGTCAGTTTCCTAAGCATAGTTGAACTAGATATGGCCCCTGTGTGTAGGAAGCACAGTTCTTTTGTTCTGAGGAAGCTTACTGTTCGGACCCCATTGGAAACACAGTAGAGTAGAAGAGTGCTCTTTTCTCAAAACCAGAGTGTGTTTCTTGTAAGGCGAGCTAGCGTTTGTTTCCCAGTCCTAAATGGAGTTGAATCACATGCAGTTTCTTCTCCTACGAGCAAGAGTTGTTTTCTGGTAAGATGAGTCACTATTGTGCTCCCCTTGTCATACACAGGGCAAATAGCACTGGTGTCTGTTCCCAGCATGTACAATGTATTGGACTGAAGAGGATCTACTGTTCTTGTCAGTTTCCTAAGCAGAATTGAACTAGATATGGTCGTATTTGTAGGAAGCACAGTTCTTTTGTTCTGAGCAAACTCACTGTTCTGGCCCTATAGGAAACACAGTAGAGTAGAAGAGTGCTCTTTTCTCAAAAGCAGATTGTATTTCTTGTAAGGCGAGCTAGCGTTTGTTTCCCAGTCCTAAATGGAGTTGAATCACATGCAGTTTTTGGTCCTACGAGCAAGAGATGTTTTCTGGTAAGGAAAGTCACTATTGTGCTCCCATTGCCATACACAGTGCAAATAGCACTCGCGTCTGTTCCCAGCCCGTGCAGTGTATTGGACTGAAGCGGAGCTACTGTTCTTGTCAGTTTCCTAAGCAGAGTTGAACTAGATATGGCCCATGTGTATGGGAAGCACAGTTCTTTTGTTCTGAGCAAGCTCACTGTTCGGACCACATAGGAAACACAGAAGAGTAGAAGAGTGTTCTTTTCTCAAAAGCAGAGTGTGTTTCTTGTAAGGCGAGCTAGTGTTTGTTTCCCAGTCCTAAATGGAGTTGATCCAATGCAGTTTCTGGTCCTACGAGCAAGAGGTGTTTTCTGGTTAAAAAAAAGTCACTATTGCGCTCCGATTGCCATATACAGTGTAAATAGCACTCGCGTCTGTTCCCAGCAAGTACAGTGTATTGGACTGAAGTGGAGCTACTGTTCTTGTCAGTTTCCTAAGCAGAGTTGAACTAGATATGGCCCCTGTGTGTAGAAAGCACAGTTCTTTTTTTCTAAGCAAGCGCAATGTTCGGACCCCATAGGAAACACAGTCGAGTAGAAGAGTGCTCTTTTCTCAAAAGCAGAGTGTGTTTCTTGTAAGACGAGCTAGCGTTTGTTTCCCAGTCCTAAATGGAGTTTAAACACATGCAGTTTATTGTCCTACGAGCAAGAGTTGTTTTCTGGTAAGAAGAGTCACTATTGCGCTCCCATTGTCATACACAGGGCATATAGCACTGGCGTCTGTTCCCAGCATGTACAGTGTATTGGACTGAAGAGGATCTACTGTTCTTGTCAGTTTCCTTAGCAGAATTGAACTAGATATGGCAGTATTTGTAGGAAGCACAGTTCTTTTGTTCTGAGCAAGCTCACTGTTCTGGTCCTATAGGAAACACAGTAGAGTAGAAGAGTGCTCTTTTCTCAAAAGCAGAGTGTGTTTCTTGTATGGCGAGCTAGTGTTTGTTTCCCAGTCCTAAATGGAGTTGAATCACATACAGTTTTTGGTCCTACGAGCAAGAGTTGTTTTCTGGTAAGGAAAGTCACTATTGCACTCCCATTGCCATGCACAGTTCAAATAGCACTCGTGTCTGTTCCCAGCAAGTGCAGTGTATTGGACTGAAGAGGAGCTACTGTTCTTGTCAGTTTCCTAAGCAGAGTTGAACTAGATATGGCCCGTGTGTGTAGGAAGCACAGTTCTTTTGTTCTGAGCAAGCTCAGTGTTCGGACCCCGTATGAACCACAGTAGAATAGAAGACTGCTCTTTTCTCAAAAGCAGAGTGTGTTTCTAGTAAGGCGATCTAGAGTTTATTTCCCAGTCCTAAATGGAGTTGAATCACATGCAGTTTTTGGTCCTATGAGCAAGAGTTGTTTTCTCGTAAGCAAAGTACACTATTGCGCTCACATTGCCATACACAGTGCAAATAGCACTGGCGTCTGTTCCAGCAAGTACAGTGTATTGGACAGAAGAGGAGCTACTGTTCTTGTCAGTTTCCTAAGCAGAGTTGAACTAGATATGGCCCGTGTGTGTAGGAAGCACAGTTCTTTTATTCTGAGCAAGCTCAATGTTCGGACCCCATATGAACCAGAGTAGAATAGAAGACTGCTCTTTTTTCAAAAGCAGAGTGTGTTTCTTGTAATGCGAGCTAGCGTTTGTTTCCCAGTCCTAAATGGAGTTGAATCACATGCAGTTTTTGGTCCTACGAACAAGAGTTGTTTTCTGGTAAGGAAAGTCACTATTGTGCTCCCTTTGCCATACACAGTGCAAATAGCACTCACGTCTGTTCCTAGCAAGTACAGTGTATTGCACTGAAGAGGATCTACTGTTCTTGTCAGTTTCCTAAGCAGAGTTGAACTAGATATGGCCCCTGTGTGTAGGAAGCACAGTTCTTTTGTTCTGAGCAAGCTCACTTTTCGGAACCCTTAGGAAACACAGTAGAGTAGAAGAGTGCTCTTTTCTCAAAAGCAGAGTGTGTTTCTTGCAAGGCGAGCTAGCGTTTGTTTCCCAGTCCTAAATGGAGTTGAATCACATGCAGTTTCTTGTCCTATGAGCAAGAGTTGTTTTCTGGTAAGAAGATTCACTATTGCGCTCCCAATGTCATACACAGGGCAAATAGAACTGGTGTCTGTTCCCAGCATGTACAGTGTATTGGACTGAAGAGGATCTACTGTTCTTGTCAGTTTCCTTAGCAGAATTGAACTAGGTATGGCCGTATTTGTAGGAAGCACAGTTCTTTTGTTCTGAGCAAACTCACTGTTCTGGCCCTATAGGAAACACAGTAGAGTAGAAGAGTGCTCTTTTCTCAAAAGCAGAGTGTATTTCTTGTAAGGCGAGCTAGCGTTTGTTTCCCAGTCCTAAATGGAGTTGAATCACATGCAGTTTCTGGTCCTACGAGCAAGAGTTGTTTTCTGGTAAGAAGAGTCACTATTACGCTCCCATTGTCATACCCAGGGCAAATAGCACTGGCGTCTGTTCCCAGCAAGTACAGTGTATTGGACTGAAGCGGAGCTACTGTTCTTGTCAGTTTCCTAAGCAGAGCTGAACTAGATATGGCCCCTGTGTGTAGGAAGCACAGTTCTTTTGCTCTGAGCAAGCTCAATGTACGGACCCCATAGAAAACACATTAGAGTAGAAGAGTGCTCTTTTCCTCAAAAGCAGAGTGTGTTTTTGTAAGGCGAGCTAGTGTTTGTTTCCCAGTCCTAAATGGAGTTGAATCACATACAGTTTTTGGTCCTATGAGCAAGAGTTGTTTTCTGGTAAGGAAAGTCACTATTGCACTCCCATTGCCATACACAGTTCAAATATCACTCGCTTTTGTTCCCAGCAAGTACAGTGTATTGGACTGAAGCGGAGCTACTGTTCTTGTCAGTTTCCTAAGCAGAGCTGAACTAGATATGGCCCCTGTGTGTAGGAAGCACAGTTCTTTTGTTCTGAGCAAGCTCAGTGTTCGGACCCCATATGAACCACAGTAGAATAGAAGACTGCTCTTTTCTCAAAAGCAGAGTGTGTTTCTTGTAAGGCGAGCTAGCGTTTGTTTCCCAGTCCTAAATGGAGTTGAATCACATGCAGTTTCTTGTCCTAGGAGCAAGAGTTGTTTTCTGGTAAGAGGAGTCACTATTGCGCTCCCATTGTCACACACAGGGAAAATAGCACTGGCGTCTGTTCCCAGCATGTACAGTGTATTGGACTGAAGAGGATCTACTGTTCTTGTCAGTTTCCTAAGCAGAATTGAACTAGATATGGCCGTACTTGTAGGAAGCACAGTTCTTTTGTTCTGAGCAAACTCACTGTTCTGGCCCTATAGGAGACACAGTAGAGTAGAAGAGTGCTCTTTTCTCAAAAGCAGAGTGTGTTTCTTGTAAGGCGAGCTAGCGTTTGTTTCCCAGTCCTAAATGGAGTTGAATCACATGCAGTTTTTGGTCCTATGTGCAAGAGTTGTTTTCTGGTAAGGAAAGTCACTATTGCGCTCCCATTTCCATACACAGTGCAAATAGCACTCGCATCTGTTCCCAGCAAGTACAGTGTATTGGACTGAAGCGGAGCTACTGTTCTTGTCAGTTTGCTAAGCAGAGTTGAACTAGATATGGCCCCTGTGTGTAGGAAGCACAGTTCTTTTGTTCTGAGCAAGCTCACTGTTCTGGTCCGATAGGAAACACAGTAGAGTAGAAGAGTGCTCTTTTCTCAAAAGCAGAGTGTGTTTCTTGTATGGCGAGCTAGTGTTTGTTTCCCAGTCAGAAATGGAGTTGAATCCCATGCAGTTTCTGGTCCTACGAGCAAGAGTTGTTTTCTGTTAAGAAGAGTCACTATTACGCTCCCTTTGTCATACACAGGGCAAATACCACTGGCATCTGTTCCATCAAGTACAGTGTATTGGACTGAAGAGGAACTACTGTTCTTGTCAGTTTCCTAAGCAGAGTTGAACTAGATATGGCCCCTGTGTGTAGGAAGCACAGTTCTTTTGTTCTGAGCAAGCTCAATGTTCGGACCCCATAGAAAACACATTAGAGTAGAAGAGTGCTCTTTTCTCAAAAGCAGAGTGTGTTTCTTGTAAGGCGAGCTAGTGTTTGTTTCCCAGTCCTAAATGGAGTTGAATCACATACAGTTTTTGGTCCTACGAGCAAGAGTTGTTTTCTGGTAAGGAAAGTCACTATTGCACTCCCATTGCCATACTCAGTTCAAATAGCACTCGTGTCTGTTCCCAGCAAGTACAGTGTATTGGACTGAAGAGGAGCTACTGTTCTTGTCAGTTTCCTAAGCAGAGTTGAACTAGATATGGCCCGTGTGTGTAGGAAGCACAGTTCTTTTGTTCTGAGCAAGCTCAGTGTTCGGACCCCATAGGAAACACAGTAGAATAGAAGACTGCTCTTTTCTCAAAAGCAGAGTGTGTTTCTTGTAAGGCGAGCTAGCGTTTGTTTCCCAGTCCTAAATGGAGTTCTATCACATCCAGTTTCTGGTACTATGAGCAAGAGTTGTTTTCTGGTAGGAAGAGTCACTATTGCACTCCCATTGTCATACACAGGGCAAATAGCACTGGCGTCTGTTCCCAGCATGTACACTGTATTGGACTGAAGAGGATCTACTGTTCTTGTCAGTTTCCTAAGCAGAGTTGAACTAGATATGGCCAGTGTGTGTAGGAAGCACAGTTCTTTTTTCTGAGCAAGCTCAATGTTCGGACCCTATATGAACCACAGTAGAATAGAAGACTGCTCTTTTCTCAAAAGCAGAGTGTGTTTCTTGTAAGGCGAGCTAGCGTTTGTTTCCCAGTCCTAAATGGAGTTGAATCACATGCAGTTTTTGGTCCTACGAGCAAGAGGTGTTTTCTGGTAAGGAAAGTCACTACTGCGCTCCCTATGCCATACACAGTGCAAATAGCACTCGCGTCTGTTCCCAGCAAGTACAGTGTATTGGACTGAAGAGGATCTACTGTTCTTGTCAGTTTCCTAAGCAGAATTGAACTAGATATTGCCGTATTTGTAGGAAGCACAGTAATTTTGTTCTGAGCAATCTCACTGTTCTGGCCCTATAGGAAACACAGTAGAGTAGAAGAGTGCTCTTTTCTCAAAAGCAGAGTGTGCTTCTTGTAAGGACAGCTAGCGTTTGTTTCCTAGTCCTAAATGGAGTTGAATCACATGCAGTTTTTGGTACTACGAGCACGAGTTGTTTTCTGGTAAGGAAAGTCACTATTGCGCTCCCATTTCCATACACAGTGCAAATAGCACTCGCATCTGTTCCCAGGAAGTACAGTGTATTGGACTGAAGCGGAGCTACTGTTCTTGTCAGTTTGCTAAGCAGAGTTGAACTAGGTATGGCCCCTGTGTGTAGGAAGCACAGTTCTTTTGTTCTGAGCCAGCTCACTGTTCGGACCACATAAGAAACACAGAAGAGTAGAAGAGTGCTCTTTTCTCAAAAGCAGAGTGTGTTTCTTGTAAGGCGAGCTAGTGTTTGTTCCCCAGTCAGAAATGGAGTTGAATCCCATGCAGTTTTTGTTCCTACGAGGAAGAAGTGTTTTCGGATAAGAAGAGTCACTATTGTGCTCCTATTTCTATACACAGTACAAATAGGACTCGCGTCTGTTCCTAGCTAGTACAGTGTATTGGACTGAAGAGGAGCTACCGTTCTTGTCAGTTTCCTAAGCAGAGTTGAACTAGATATGGCCCATGTGTGTAGGAAGCACAGTTCTTTTGTTCTGAGCAAGCTCACTGTTCGGACCCCATAGGAAACACAGTAGAGCAGAAGAGTGCTATTTTCTCAAAAGCAGAGTGTGTTTCTTGTAAGGCAAGCTAGCGTTTGTTTCCCAGTACTAAATGGAGTTGAATCACATCCTGTTTTTGGTCTTACGAGCAAGAGTTGTTTTCTGGTAAGGGAAGTCACTATTGCACTCCCATTTTCAGACACAGGGCAAATAGCACTGGCGTCTGTTCCCAGCATGTACAGTGTACTGGACTGAAGAGGATCTACTGTTCTTGTCAGTTTCCTAAGCAGAATTGAACTACATATGGCCGTATTTGTAGGAAGCACAGTTCTTTTGTTCTGAGCAAACTCACTGTTCTGGCCCTATAGGAAACACAGTAGAGTATTAGAATGCTCTTTTCTCAAAAGCAGAGTGTGTTTCTTGTAAGGCGACCTAGCGTTTGTTTCCCAGTCCTAAATGGAGTTGAATCCCATGCAGTTTCTGGTCCTACCAGCAAGAGATATTTTCTGGTAAGGAAAGTCACTATTGCGCTCCCATTTCCATACACAGTGCAAATAGCACTCGCATCTGTTCCCAGCAAGTAGAGTGTATTGGACTGAAGTGGAGCTACTGTTCTTGTCAATTTCCTAAGCAGAGTTGAATAGATATGGCCCCTGTGTTTAGAAAGCACAGTTCTTTTTTTCTGAGCAAGCTCACTGTTCGGACACCATAGGAAAAACAGTCGAGTAGAAGAGTGCTCTTTTCTCAAAAGCAGAGTGTGTTTATTGTAAGGCGAGCTAGCTTTTGTTTCCCAGTCCTAAATGGAGTTGAAACACATGCAGTTTATTGTGCTACGAGCAAGAGTTGTTTTCTGGTAAGAAGAGTCACTATTCCGCTCCCATTGTCATACACAGGGCAAATAGCACTCCCGTCTGTTCCCAGCATGTACAGTGTATTGGACTGAAGAGGATCTACTGTTCTTGTCAGTTTCCTTAGCAGAATTGAACTAGATATGGCAGTATTTGTATGAAGCACAGTTCTTTTGTTCTGAGCAAGCTCAATGTTCTCGTCCTATAGGAAACACATTAGAGTAGAAGAGTGCTCTTTTCTCAAAAGCAGAGTGTGTTTCTTGTATGGCGAACTAGTGTTTGTTTCCCAGTCAGAAATGGAGTTGGATCCCATGCAGTTTCTGGTCCTACGAGCAAGAGTTGTTTTCTGGTAAGGAAAGTCACTATTGCACTCCCATTGCCATACACAGTTCAAATAGCACTCGTGTCTGTTCCCAGCAAGTACAGTGTATTGGACTGAAGAGGAGCTACTGTTCTTGTCAGTTTCCTAAGCAGAGTTGAACTAGATATGGCCCGTGTGTGTAGGAAGCACAGTTCTTTTGTTCTGAGCAAGCTCAGTGTTCGGACATCATATGAACCACAGTAGAATAGAAGACTGCTCTTTTCTCAAAAGCAGAGTGTGTTTCTTGTAAGGCGAGCTAGAGTTTGTTTCCCAGTCCTAAATGGAGTTGAATCACATGCAGTTTTTGGTCCTACGAGCAAGAGTTGTTTTCTCGTAAGCAAAATCACTATTGCGCTCCCATTGCCATACACAGTGCAAATAGCACTGGCGTCTGTTCCAGCAAGTACAGTGTATTGGACTGAAGAGGAGCTAGTGTTCTTGTCAGTTTCCTAAGCAGAGTTGAACTAGATATGGCCCGTGTGTGTAGGAAGCACAGTTCTTTTGTTCTGAGCAAGCTCACTGTTCGGACCCCATAGGAAACACAGTAGAGTAGAAGAGTGCTCTTTTCTCAAAAGCAGAGTGTGTTTCTTGTAAGGCGAGCTAGCGTTTGTTTCCCAGTCCTAAATGGAGTTGAATCACATGCAGTTTCTTGTCCTACGAGCAAGAGTTGTTTTCTGTTAAGAAGAGTCACTATTGCGCTCCCATTGTCATACACAGGGCAAATAGCACTGGCGTCTGTTCCCAGCATGTACACTGTATTGGACTGAAGAGGATCTACTGTTCTTGTCAGTTTCCTAAGCAGAATTGAACTAGATATGTCCGTATTTGTAGGAAGCACAGTTCTTTTGTTCTGAGCAAACTCACTGCTCTGGCCCTATAGGAGACACAGTAGAGTAGAAGAGTGCTCCTTTTTCAAAAGCAGAGTGTGTTTTTTGTAAGGCGAGCTAGCGTTTGTTTCCCTGTCCTAAATGGAGTTGAATCACATGCAGTTTTTGTTCCTATGTGCAAGAGTTGTTTTCTGGTAAGTAAAGTCACTATTGCGCTCCCATTTCCATACACAGTGCAAATAGCACTCGCATCTGTTCCCAGGAAATACAGTGTATTGGACTGAAGCGGAGCTGCTGCTCTTGTCCGTTTGCTAAGCAGAGTTGAACTAGATATGGCCCCTGTGTGTAGGAAGCACAGTTCTTTTGTTCTGAGCAAGCTCACTGTTCGGACCACATAGGAAACATAGAAGAGTAGAAGAGTGCTCTTTTCTCAAAAGCAGAGTGTGTTTCTTGTAAGGCGAGCTAGTGTTTGTTTCCCAGTCCTAAATGGAGTTGAATCCCATGCAGTTTCTGGTCCTACGAGCAAGAGGTGTTTTCTGGTTAAAAAAAGTCACGATTGCGCTCCCATTGCCATATACAGTGTAAATAGCACTCGCGTCTGTTCCCAGCAAGTACAGTGTATTGGACTGAAGAGGATCTACTGTTCTTGTCAGTTTCCTAAGCAGAATTGAACTAGATATGGCCGTATTTGTAGGAAGCACAGTTCTTTTGTTCTGAGCAAACTCACTCTTCTTGCCCTATAGCAAAAACAGTAGAGTAGAAGAGTGCTCTTTTCTCAAAAGCAGAGTGTGTTTCTAGTAAGGCGAGCTAGCGTTTGTTTCCCAGTTCTAAATGGAGTTCAATCACATCCAGTTTTTGGTCCTACGAGCAAGAGTTGTTTTCTGGTAAGAAGAGTCACTATTGCGCTCCCATTTTCATACACAGTGCAAATAGCACTGGCGTCTGTTCCCAGCATGTACAGTGTATTGGACTGAAGAGGATCTACAGTTCTTGTCAGTTACCTAAGCAGAGTTGAACTAGATATGGCCACTGTGTGTAGGAAGCCCAGTTCTTTTATTCTGAGCAAGCTCACTGTTCGGACCCCATAGGAAACACAGTTGAGTAGAAGAGTGCTCTTTTATCAAAATCAGAGTGTCTTTCTTGTAAGGCGAGCTAGTGTTTATTTCCCAGTCCTAAATGGAGTTGAATCCCATGCAGTTTCTGGTCCTACGAGCAAGAGTTGTTTTCTGATAAGAAGAGTCACTATTGTGCTCCTATTGCCATACACAGTGCAAATAGCACTCGCGTCTGTTCCCAGCAAGTACAGTGTATTGGACTGAAGAGGAGCTACTGTTCTAGTCAGTTTCCTAAGCTGAGTTGAACTAGATATGTCCCGTGTGTGTAGGAAGCACAGTTCTTTTGTTCTGAGTAAGCTCAATGTTCGGACCCCATATGAAACACAGTAGAATAGAAGACTGCTCCTTTTTCTCAAAAGCAGAGTGTGTTTCTTGTAAGGCGAGCTAGAGTTTGTTTCCCAGTCCTAAATGGAGTTGAATCACATGCAGTTTTTGGTCCTACGAGCAAGAGTTGTTTTCTCGTAATCAAAGTCACTATTGCGCTACCATTGCCATACACAGTGCAAATAGCACTCGCGTCTGTTCCCAGCAAGTACAGTGTATTGGACTGAAGAGGAGCTACTGTTCTTGTCAATTTCCTAAGCAGAGTTGAACTATATATGGCCCGTGTGTGTAGGAAGCCCAGTTCTTTTGTTCTGAGCAAGCTCAATGTTCGGACCCCATATGAACTACAGTAGAATAGAAGACTGCTCTTTTCTCAAAAGCAGAGTGTGTTTCTTGTAAGGCGAGCTAGCGTTTGTTTCCCAGTCCTAAATGGAGTTGAATCACATGCAGTTTTTGGTCCTACGAGCAAGAGTTGTTTTCTGGTAAGGAAAGTCACTATTGCGCTCCCTTTGCCATACACAGTGCAAATAGCACTCGCGACTGTTCCCAGCAAGTACAGTGTATTAGACTGAAGAGGAGCTACTGTTCTTGTCATTTTCCTAAGCAGAGTTGAACTAGATATGGCCCATGTGTGTAGGAAGCACTGTTCTTTTGTTCTGAACAAGCGCACTGTTCGGACCACATAGGAAACACAGTAGAGTAGAAGAGTGCTCTTTTCTCAAAAGCAGAGTGTGTTTCTTGTAAGGCGAGCTAGCGTTTGTTTCCCAGTCCTAAATGGAGTTGAATCACATGCAGTTTCTTGTCCTACGAGCAAGAGTTGTTTTCTGGTAAAAAGAGTCACTGTTGCGCTCCCATTGTCATACACAGGGCAAATAGCACTGGCGTCTGTTCCCAGCATGTACAGTGTATTGGACTGAAGAGGATCTACTGTTCTTATCAGTTTCCTAAGCAGAATTGAACTAGATATGGCCGTATTTGTAGGAAGCACAGTAATTTTGTTCTGAGCAAACTCACTGTTCTGGCCCTATAGGAAACACAGTAGAGTAGAAGAGTGCTCTTTTCTCAAAAGCAGAGTGTGTTTCTTGTAAGGAGAGCTAGCGTTTGTTTCCCAGTCCTAAATGGAGTTGAATCACATGCAGTTTTTGGTACTAAGAGCACGAGTTGTTTTCTGGTAAGGAAAGTCACTATTGTGCTCCCATTTCCATACACAGTGCAAATAGCACTCGCATCTGTTCCCAGGAAGTACAGTGTATTGGACTGAAGCGGAGCTACTGTTCTTGTCAGTTTGCTAAGCAGAGTTGAACTAGATATGGCCCGTGTGTGTAGGAAGCCCAGTTCTTTTGTTCTGAGCAAGCTCAATGTTCGGACCCCATATGAACCACAGTAGAATAGAAGACTGCTCTTTTCTCAAAAGCAGAGTGTGTTTCTTGTAAGGCGAGCTAGCGTTTGTTTCCCAGTCCTAAATGGAGTTGAATCACATGCAGTTTTTGGTCCTACGAGCAAGAGTTGTTTTCTGGTAAGGAAAGTCACTATTGCGCTCCCTTTGCCATACACAGTGCAAATAGCACTCGCGTCTGTTCCCAGCTAGTACAGTGTATTAGACTGAAGAGGAGCTACTGTTCTTGTCATTTTCCTAAGCAGAGTTGAACTAGATATGGCCCATGTGTGTAGGAAGCACAGTTCTTTTGTTCTGAGCAAGCTCACTGTTCGGACCCCATAGGAAACACAGTAGAGCAGAAGAGTGCTCTTTTCTCAAAAGCAGAGTGTGTTTCTTGTAAGGCAAGCTAGCGTTTGTTTCACAGTACTAAATGGAGTTGAATCACAATCTGTTTTTGGTCTTACGAGCAAGAGTTGTTTTCTGGTAAGGAAAGTCACTATTGCACTCCCATTGTCAGACACAGGGCAAATAGCACTGGCGTATGTTCCCAGCATGTACAGTGTATTGGACTGAAGAGGATCTACTGTTCTTGTTAGTTTCCTAAGCAGAGTTTAACTAGATATGGACCGTGTGTGTAGGAAGCACAGTTCTTTTGTTCTGAGAATGCTCACTGTTCTGGCCCTATAGGAAACACATTAGAGTAGAAGAGTGCTCCTTTCGCAATCCAGAGTGTGTTTCTTGTAAGTCGAGCTATCATTTGTTTCCCAGTCCTAAATGGAGTTGAATCCCATGCAGTTTCTGGTCCTACCAGCAAGAGTTGTTTTCTGATAAGAAGAGTCACTATTGCGCTCCTATTGCCATTCACAGTACAAATAGCACTTGCGTCTGTTCCCAGCTAGGACCGTGTAATGGACTGAAGAGGAGCTACCGTTCTTGTCAGTTTCCTAAGCAGAGTTGAACTAGATATGGCCCGTGTGTGTAGGAAGCACAGTTCTTTTGTTCTGAGCAAGCTCACTGTTCGGACCCCATAGGAAACACAGTAGAGTAGAAGAGTGCTCTTTTCTCAAAAGCAGAGTGTGTTTCTTGTAAGGCGAGCTAGTGTTTGTTTCCCAGTCCTAAATGGAGTTGAATCACATGCAGGTTTTGGTCCTATGAGCAAGAGTTGTTTTCTGGTAAGGAAAGTCACTCTTGCGCTCCCATTGCAATACACAGTGCAAATAGCACTCGCGTCTGTTCCCAGCAAGTACAGTGTATTGGACTGAAGCGGAGCTACTGTTCTTGTCAGTTTGCTAGGCAGAGTTGAACTAGATATGGCCCCTGTGTGTAGGAAGCACTGTTCTTTTGTTCTGAGCAAGCTCACTGTTTGGACCCCATAGGAAACACAGTAGAGTAGAAGAGTGCTCTTTTCTCAAAAGCAGAGTGTGTTTCTTGTAATTCGAGCTAGCGTTTGTTTCCCAGTACTAAATGGAGTTGAATCACATCCTGTTTTCGGTGCTACGAGCAAGAGTTGTTTTCTGGTAAGAAGAGTCACTATTGTGCTCCCATTGTCATTCACAGGGCAAATAACACTGGCGTCTGTTCCCAGCATGTACACTGTATTGGAATGAAGAGGATCTACTGTTCTTTTCAGTTTCCTAAGCATAATTGATCTAGATATGGCCGTATTTGTATGAAGCACCGTTATTTTGTTGTGAGCAAGCTCACTGTTCTGGCCCTATAGGAAACACAGTAGAGTAGAAGAGTGCTCTTTTCTCAAAAGCAGAGAGTGTTTCTTGTAAGGCGAGCTAGCGTTTGTTTCCCAGTCCTAAATGGAGTTGAATCACATGCAGTTTTTGGTCCTATGAGCAAGAGTTGTTTTTTGTTAAGGAAAGTCACTCTGGCGCTCCTATTGCCATACACAGTGCAAATAGCACTCACGTCTGTTCCCAGCAAGTACAGTGTATTTGACTGAAGCGGAGTTACTGTTCTTGTCAGTTTGCTAGGCAGAGTTGAACTAGATATGGCCACTGTGTGTAGGAAGCACTGTTCTTTTGTTCTGAGCAACCTCAATGTTCGGACCCCCTAGGAAAGACAGTAGAGTAGAAGAGTGCTCTTTTCTCAAAAGCAGAGTGTGTTTCTTGTAAGGCAAGCTAGCGTTTGTTTCCCATTCCTAAATGGAGTTGAATCACATGCAGTTTTTGGTCCTACGAGCAAGAGTTGTTTTCTGGTAAGGAAAGTCAGTATCGCGCTCCCAATGCCATACACAGTGCAAATAGCACTCGTGTCTGTTTCCAGCAAGTACAGTGTATTGGACTGAAGAGGATCTACTGTTCTTTTCAGTTTCCTAATCAGAATTGAACTAGATATGGCTGTATTTGTAGGAAGCACAGTTCTTTTGTTCTGAGCAAACAAACTGTTCTGGCCCTACAGGAAACACAGTAGAGTAGAAGATTGCTCTTTTCTCAAAAGGAGAGTGTGTTTCTTGTAATGCAAGCTAGTGTTTGTTTCCAGGTCAGAAATGGAGTTGAATCCCATGCAGTTTCTGGTCCTACGAGCAAGAGTTGTTTTCTGGTAAGAAGAGTCACTATTACGCTCCCATTGTCATACACAGTGCAAATAGCACTCGCGTCTGTTCCTAGCAAGTACAGTGTATTGCACTGAAGTTGAGCTACTGTTCTTGTCAGTTTCCTAAGCAGAGTTGACCTAGATATGGCCCCTGTGTGTAGGAAGCACAGTTCTTTTTTTCTGAGCAAGCTCACTTTTCGGAACCCTTAGGAAACACAGTAGAGTAGAAGAGTGCTCTTTTCTCAAAAGCAGAGTGTGTTTCTTGTAAGGCGAGCTAGCGTTTGTTTCCCAGTCCTAAATGGAGTTGAATCACATGCAGTTTCTTGTCCTATGAGCAAGAGTTGTTTTCTGGTAAGAAGAGTCACTATTGCGCTCCCATTGTCATACACAGAGCAAATAGAACTGGTGTCTGTTCCCAGCATGTACAGTGTATTGGACTGAAGAGGATCTACTGTTCTTGTCAGTTTCCTAAGCAGAATTGAACTAGATATGGCCGTATTTGTAGGAAGCACAGTTCTTTTGTTCTGAGCAAACTCACTGTTCTGGCCCTATAGGAAACACAGTAGAGTAGAAGAGTGCTCTTTTCTAAAAAACAGAGTGTGTTTCTTGTAATGCGAACTAGTGTTTGTTTCCCAGTCAGAAATGGAGTTGAATCCCATGCAGTTTCTGGTCCTACGAGCAAGAGTTGTTTTCTGGTAAGAAGAGTCACTATTGCGCTCCCATTGTCTTACACAGGGCAAATAGCACTGGCGTCTGTTCCCAGCAAGTACAGTGTATTGGACTGAAGCGGAGCTACTGTTCTTGTCAGTTTCCTAAGCAGAGCTGAACTAGATATGGCCCCTGTGTGTAGGAAGCACAGTTCTTTTGTTCTGAGCAAGCTCAATGTTCGGACCCCATAGAAAACACATTAGAGTAGAAGAGTGCTCTTTTCTCAAAAGCAGAGTGTGTTTCTTGTAAGGCGAGCTAGTGTTTGTTTCCCAGTCCTAAATGGAGTTGAATCACATACAGTTTTTGGTCCTACGAGCAAGAGTTGTTTTCTGGTAAGGAAAGTCACTATTGCACTCCCATTGCCATACACAGTTCAAATAGCACTCGTGTCTGTTCCCAGCAAGTACAGTGTATTGGACTGAAGAGGAGCTACTGTTCTTGTCAGTTTCCTAAGCAGAGTTGAACTAGATATGGCCCGTGTGTGTAGGAAGCACAGTTCTTTTGTTCTGAGCAAGCTCAGTGTTCGGACCCCATATGAACCACAGTAGAATAGAAGACTGCTCTTTTCTCAAAAGCAGAGTGTGTTTCTTGTAAGGCGAGCTAGCGTTTGTTTCCCAGTCCTAAATGGAGTTGAATCACATGCAGTTTCTTGTCCTACGAGCAAGAGTTTTTTTCTGGTAAGAGGAGTCACTATTGCGCTCCCATTGTCACACACAGGGAAAATAGCACTGGCGTCTGTTCCCAGCATGTACAGTGTATTGGACTGAAGAGGATCTACTGTTCTTGTCAGTTTCCTAAGCAGAATTGAACTAGATATGGCCGTACTTGTAGGAAGCACAGTTCTTTTGTTCTGAGCAAACTCACTGTTCTGGCCCTATAGGAGACACAGTAGAGTAGAAGAGTGCTCTTTTCTCAAAAGCAGAGTGTGTTTCTTGTAAGGCGAGCTAGCGTTTGTTTCCCAGTCCTAAATGGAGTTGAATCACATGCAGTTTTTGGTCCTATGTGCAAGAGTTGTTTTCTGGTAAGGAAAGTCACTATTGCGCTCCCATTTCCATACACAGTGCAAATAGCACTCGCATCTGTTCCCAGCAAGTACAGTGTATTGGACTGAAGCGGAGCTACTGTTCTTGTCAGTTTGCTAAGCAGAGTTGAACTAGATATGGCCCCTGTGTGTAGGAAGCACAGTTCTTTTGTTCTGAGCAAGCTCACTGTTCTGGTCCTATAGGAAACACAGTAGAGTAGAAGAGTGCTCTTTTCTCAAAAGCAGAGTGTGTTTCTTGTATGGCGAGCTAGTGTTTGTTTCCCAGTCAGAAATGGAGTTGAATCCCATGCAGTTTCTGGTCCTACGAGCAAGAGTTGTTTTCTGTTAAGAAGAGTCACTATTACGCTCCCTTTGTCATACACAGGGCAAATACCACTGGCGTCTGTTCCAGCAAGTACAGTGTATTGGACTGAAGAGGAACTACTGTTCTTGTCAGTTTCCTAAGCAGAGTTGAACTAGATATGGCCCCTGTGTGTAGGAAGCACAGTTCTTTTGTTCTGAGCAAGCTCAATGTTCGGACCCCATAGAAAACACATTAGAGTAGAAGAGTGCTCTTTTCTCAAAAGCAGAGTGTGTTTCTTGTAAGGCGAGCTAGTGTTTGTTTCCCAGTCCTAAATGGAGTTGAATCACATACAGTTTTTGGTCCTACGAGCAAGAGTTGTTTTCTGGTAAGGAAAGTCACTATTGCACTCCCATTGCAATACTCAGTTCAAATAGCACTCGTGTCTGTTCCCAGCAAGTACAGTGTATTGGACTGAAGAGGAGCTCCTGTTCTTGTCAGTTTCCTAAGCAGAGTTGAACTAGATATGGCCCGTGTGTGTAGGAAGCACAGTTCTTTTGTTCTGAGCAAGCTCAGTGTTCGGACCCCATATGAACCACAGTAGAATAGAAGACTGCTCTTTTCTCAAAAGCAGAGTGTGTTTCTTGTAAGGCAAGGTAGCGTTTGTTTCCCAGTCCTAAATGGAGTTCTATCACATCCAGTTTCTGGTACTACGAACAAGAGTTGTTTTCTGGTAGGAAGAGTCACTATTGCACTCCCATTGTCATACACAGGGCAAATAGCACTGGCGTCTGTTCCCAGCATGTACACTGTATTGGACTGAAGAGGATCTACTGTTCTTGTCAGTTTCCTAAGCAGAGTTGAACTAGATATGGCCAGTGTGTGTATGAAGCACAGTTCTTTTTTCTGAGCAAGCTCAATGTTCGGACCCCATATGAACCACAGTAGAATAGAAGACTGCTCTTTTCTCAAAAGCAGAGTGTGTTTCTTGTAAGGCGAGCTAGCGTTTGTTTCCCAGTCCTAAATGGAGTTGAATACCATGCAGTTTTTGGTCCTACGAGCAAGAGGTGTTTTCTGGTAAGGAAAGTCACTATTGCGCTCCCTATGCCATACACAGTGCAAATAGCACTCGCGTCTGTTCCCAGCAAGTACAGTGTATTGGACTGAAGCGGAGCTACTGTTCTTGTCAGTTTACTAGGCAGAGTTGAACTAGATATGGCCCCTGTGTGTAGGAAGCACAGTTCTTTTGTTCTGAGCAAGCTCACTGTTCGGACCACATAGGAAACACAGAAGAGTAGAAGAGTGTTCTTTTCTCAAAAGCAGAGTGTGTTTCTTGTAAGGCGAGCTAGTGTTTGTTTCCCAGTCCTAAATGGAGTTGATCCAATGCAGTTTCTGGTCCTATGAGCAAGAGGTGTTTTCTGGTTAAAAAAAAGTCACTATTGCGCTCCCATTGCCATATACAGTGTAAATAGCACTCGCGTCTGTTCCCAGCAAGTACAGTGTATTGGACTGAAGCGGAGCTATTGTTCTTGTCAGTTTCCTAAGCAGAGTTGAACTAGATATGGCCCCTGTGTGTAGAAAGCACAGTTCTTTTTTTCTAAGCAAGCGCAATGTTCGGACCCCATAGGAAACACAGTCGAGTAGAAGAGTGCTCTTTTCTCAAAAGCAGAGTGTGTTTCTTGTAAGACGAGCTAGCGTTTGTTTCCCAGTCCTAAATGGAGTTTAAACACATGCAGTTTATTGTCCTACGAGCAAGAGTTGTTTTCTGGTAAGAAGAGTCACTATTGCGCTCCCATTGTCATACACAGGGCATATAGCACTGGCGTCTGTTCCCAGCATGTACAGTGTATTGGACTGAAGAGGATCTACTGTTCTTGTCAGTTTCCTTAGCAGAATTGAACTAGATATGGCAGTATTTGTAGGAAGCACAGTTCTTTTGTTCTGAGCAAGCTCACTGTTCTGGTCCTATAGGAAACACAGTAGAGTAGAAGAGTGCTCTTTTCTCAAAAGCAGAGTGTGTTTCTTGTATGGCGAGCTAGTGTTTGTTTCCCAGTCAGAAATGGAGTTGAATCCCATGCAGTTTCTGGTCCTACGAGCAAGAGTTGTTTTCTGTTAAGAAGAGTCACTATTACGCTCCCTTAGTCATACACAGGGCAAATACCACTGGCGTCTGTTCCAGCAAGTACAGTGTATTGGACTGAAGAGGAACTACTGTTCTTGTCAGTTTCCTAAGCAGAGTTGAACTAGATATGGCCCGTGTGTGTAGGAAGCACAGTTCTTTTGTTCTGAGCAAGCTCACTGTTCGGACCCCATAGGAAACACAGTAGAGTAGAAGAGTGCTCTTTTCTCAAAAGCAGAGTGTGTTTCTTGTAAGGCGAGCTAGCGTTTGTTTCCCAGTCCTAAATGGAGTTCAATCACATCCAGTTTTTGGTACTACGAGCAAGAGTTGTTTTCTGGTAGGAAGAGTCACTATTGCACTCCCATTGTCATACACAGGGCAAATAGCACTGGCGTCTGTTCCCAGCAAGTACAGTGTATTGGACTGAAGAGGATCTACTGTTCTTGTCAGTTTCCTAACCAGAATTGAACTAGATATGGCCGTATTTGTAGGAAGCACAGTAATTTTGTTCTGAGCAATCTCACTGTTCTGGCCCTATAGGAAACACAGTAGAGTAGAAGAGTGCTCTTTTCTCAAAAGCAGAGTGTGTTTCTTGTAAGGACAGCTAGCGTTTGTTTCCTAGTCCTAAATGGAGTTGAATCACATGCAGTTTTTGGTACTACGAGCACGAGTTGTTTTCTGGTAAGGAAAGTCATTATTGCGCTCCCATTTCCATACACAGTGCAAATAGCACTCGCATCTGTTCCCAGGAAGTACAGTGTATTGGACTGAAGCGGAGCTACTGTTCTTGTCAGTTTGCTAAGCAGAGTTGAACTAAGTATGGCCCCTGTGTGTAGGAAGCACAGTTCTTTTGTTCTGAGCCAGCTCACTGTTCGGACCACATAAGAAACACAGAAGAGTAGAAGAGTGCTCTTTTCTCAAAAGCAGAGTGTTTTTCTTGTAAGGCGAGCTAGTGTTTGTTCCCCAGTCAGAAATGGAGTTGAATCCCATGCAGTTTTTGTTCCTACGAGGAAGAAGTGTTTTCGGATAAGAAGAGTCACTATTGCGCTCCTATTTCTATACACAGTACAAATAGGACTCGCGTCTGTTCCTAGCTAGTACAGTGTATTAGACTGAAGAGGAGCTACGGTTCTTGTCAGTTTCCTAAGCAGAGTTGAACTAGATATGGCCCATGTGTGTAGGAAGCACAGTTCTTTTGTTCTGAGCAAGCTCACTGTTCGGAACCCATAGGAAACACAGTAGAGCAGAAGAGTGCTATTTTCTCAAAAGCAGAGTGTGTTTCTTGTAAGGCAAGCTAGCGTTTGTTTCCCAGTACTAAATGGAGTTGAATCACATCCTGTTTTTGGTCTTACGAGCAAGAGTTGTTTTCTGGTAAGGGAAGTCACTATTGCACTCCCATTTTCAGACACAGGGCAAATAGCACTGGCGTCTGTTCCCAGCATGTACAGTGTACTGGACTGAAGAGGATCTACTGTTCTTGACAGTTTCCTAAGCAGAATTGAACTACATATGGCCGTATTTGTAGGAAGCACAGTTCTTTTGTTCTGAGCAAACTCACTGTTCTGGCCCTATAGGAAACACAGTAGAGTAGAAGAATGCTCTTTTCTCAAAAGTAGAGTGTGTTTCTTGTAAGGCGACCTAGCGTTTGTTTCCCAGTCCTAAATGGAGTTGAATCCCATGCAGTTTCTGGTCCTACCAGCAAGAGTTGTTTTCTGGTAAGGAAAGTCACTATTGCGCTCCCATTTCCATACACAGTGCAAATAGCACTCGCATCTGTTCCCAGCTAGTAGAGTGTATTGGACTGAAGTGGAGCTACTGTTCTTGTCAATTTCCTAAGCAGAGTTGAATAGATATGGCCCCTGTGTGTAGGAAGCACAGTTCTTTTGTTCTGAGCAAGCTCAATGTTCGGACCCCATAGAAAACACATTAGAGTAGAAGAGTGCTCTTTTCTCAAAAGCAGAGTGTGTTTCTTGTAAGGCGAGCTAGTGTTTGTTTCCCAGTCCTAAATGGAGTTGAATCACATACAGTTTTTGGTCCTATGAGCAAGAGTTGTTTTCTGGTAAGGAAAGTCACTATTGCACTCCCATTGCCATACACAGTTCAAATAGCACTCGCTTCTGTTCCCAGCAAGTACAGTGTATTGGATTGAAAAGGAGCTACTGTTCTTGTCAGTTTCCTAAGCAGAGTTGAACTAGATATGGCCCATGTGTGTAGGAAGCACAGTTCTTTTGTTCTGAGCAAGCTCAGTGTTCGGACCCCATATGAACCACAGCAGAATAGAAGACTGCTCTTTTCTCAAAAGCAGAGTGTGTTTATTGTAAGGCGAGCTAGCGTTTGTTTCCCAGTCCAAAATGGAGTTGAATCACATGCAGTTTCTTGTCCTACGAGCAAGAGTTGTTTTCTGGTAAGGAAAGTCACTATTGCGCTCCCATTGTCACACACAGGGAAAATAGCACTGGCGTCTGTTCCCAGCATGTACAGTGTATAGGACTGAAGAGGATCTACTGTTCTTGTCAGTTTCCTAAGCAGAATTGAACTAGATATGGCCGTACTTGTAGGAAGCACAGTTCTTTTGTTCTGAGCAAACTCACTGTTCTGGCCCTATAGGAGACACTGTAGAGTAGAAGAGTGCTCTTTTCTCAAAAGCAGAGTGTGTTTCTAGTAAGGCGAGCTAGCGTTTGTTTCCCAGTCCTAAATGGAGTTGAATCACATGCAGTTTTTGGTCCTATGTGCAAGAGTTGTTTTCTGGTAAGGAAAGTCACTATTGCGCTCCCATTTCCATACACAGTGCAAATAGCACTTGCATCTGTTCCCAGCAAGTACAGTGTATTGGACTGAAGCGGAGCTACTGTTCTTGTCAGTTTGCTAAGCAGAGTTGAACTAGATATGGCCCCTGTGTGTAGGAAGCACAGTTCTTTTGTTCTGAGCAAGCTCACTGTTCGGACCACATAGGAAACACAGAAGAGTAGAAAAGTGTTCTTTTTTCAAAAGCAGAGTGTGTTTCTTGTAAGGCGAGCTAGTGTTTGTTTCCCAGTCCTAAATGGAGTTGATCCAATGCAGTTTCTGGTCCTACGAGCAAGAGGTGTTTTCTGGTTAAAAAAAGTCACTATTGCGCTCCCATTGCCATATACAGTGTAAATAGCACTCGCGTCTGTTCCCAGCAAGTACAGTGTATTGGACTGAAGCGGAGCTACTGTTCTTGTCAGTTTCCTAAGCAGAGTTGAACTAGATATGGCCCCTTTGTGTAGAAAGCACAGTTCTTTTTTTCTAAGCAAGCGCAATGTTCGGACCCCATAGGAAACACAGTCGAGTAGAAGAGTGCTCTTTTCTCAAAAGCAGAGTGTGTTTCTTGTAAGACGAGCTAGCGTTTGTTTCCCAGTCCTAAATGGAGTTTAAACACATGCAGTTTATTGTCCTACGAGCAAGAGTTGTTTTCTGGTAAGAAGAGTCACTATTGCGCTCCCATTGTCATACACAGGGCATATAGCACTGGCGTCTGTTCCCAGCATGTACAATGTATTGGACTGAAGAGGATCTACTGTTCTTGTCAGTTTCCTTAGCAGAATTGAACTAGATATGGCAGTATTTGTAGGAAGCACAGTTCTTTTGTTCTGAGCAAGCTCACTGTTCTGGCCCTATAGGAGACACAGTAGAGTAGAAGAGTGCTCTTTTCTCAAAAGCAGAGTGTGTTTCTTGTAAGGCGAGCTAGCGTTTGTTTCCCAGTCCTAAATGGAGTTGAATCACATGCAGTTTTTGGTCCTATGTGCAAGAGTTGTTTTCTGGTAAGGAAAGTCACTATTGCGCTCCCATTTCCATACACAGTGCAAATAGCACTCGCATCTGTTCCCAGCAAGTACAGTGTATTGGACTGAAGCGGAGCTACTGTTCTTGTCAGTTTGCTAAGCAGAGTTGAACTAGATATGGCCCCTGTGTGTAGGAAGCACAGTTCTTTTGTTCTGAGCAAGCTCACTGTTCTGGTCCTATAGGAAACACAGTAGAGTAGAAGAGTGCTCTTTTCTCAAAAGCAGAGTGTGTTTCTTGTATGGCGAGCTAGTGTTTGTTTCCCAGTCAGAAATGGAGTTGAATCCCATGCAGTTTCTGGTCCTACGAGCAAGAGTTGTTTTCTGTTAAGAAGAGTCACTATTACGCTCCCTTTGTCATACACAGGGCAAATACCACTGGCGTCTGTTCCAGCAAGTACAGTGTATTGGACTGAAGAGGAACTACTGTTCTTGTCAGTTTCCTAAGCAGAGTTGAACTAGATATGGCCCCTGTGTGTAGGAAGCACAGTTCTTTTGTTCTGAGCAAGCTCAATGTTCGGACCCCATAGAAAACACATTAGAGTAGAAGAGTGCTCTTTTCTCAAAAGCAGAGTGTGTTTCTTGTAAGGCGAGCTAGTGTTTGTTTCCCAGTCCTAAATGGAGTTGAATCACATACAGTTTTTGGTCCTACGAGCAAGAGTTGTTTTCTGGTAAGGAAAGTCACTATTGCACTCCCATTGCAATACTCAGTTCAAATAGCACTCGTGTCTGTTCCCAGCAAGTACAGTGTATTGGACTGAAGAGGAGCTACTGTTCTTGTCAGTTTCCTAAGCAGAGTTGAACTAGATATGGCCCGTGTGTGTAGGAAGCACAGTTCTTTTGTTCTGAGCAAGCTCAGTGTTCGGACCCCATATGAACCACAGTATAATAGAAGACTGCTCTTTTCTCAAAAGCAGAGTGTGTTTCTTGTAAGGCAAGCTAGCGTTTGTTTCCCAGTCCTAAATGGAGTTCTATCACATCCAGTTTCTGGTACTACGAGCAAGAGTTGTTTTCTGGTAGGAAGAGTCACTATTGCACTCCCATTGTCATACACAGGGCAAATAGCACTGGCGTCTGTTCCCAGCATGTACACTGTATTGGACTGAAGAGGATCTACTGTTCTTGTCAGTTTCCTAAGCAGAGTTGAACTAGATATGGCCAGTGTGTGTAGGAAGCACAGTTCTTTTTTCTGAGCAAGCTCAATGTTCGGACCCCATATGAACCACAGTAGAATAGAAGACTGCTCTTTTCTCAAAAGCAGAGTGTGTTTCTTGTAAGGCGAGCTAGCGTTTGTTTCCCAGTCCTAAATGGAGTTGAATACCATGCAGTTTTTGGTCCTACGAGCAAGAGGTGTTTTCTGGTAAGGAAAGTCACTATTGCGCTCCCTATGCCATACACAGTGCAAATAGCACTCGCGTCTGTTCCCAGCAAGTACAGTGTATTGGACTGAAGCGGAGCTACTGTTCTTGTCAGTTTGCTAGGCAGAGTTGAACTAGATATGGCCCCTGTGTGTAGGAAGCACAGTTCTTTTGTTCTGAGCAAGCTCACTGTTCGGACCACATAGGAAACACAGAAGAGTAGAAGAGTGTTCTTTTCTCAAAAGCAGAGTGTGTTTCTTGTAAGGCGAGCTAGTGTTTGTTTCCCAGTCCTAAATGGAGTTGATCCAATGCAGTTTCTGGTCCTATGAGCAAGAGGTGTTTTCTGGTTAAAAAAAAAGTCACTATTGCGCTCCCATTGCCATATACAGTGTAAATAGCACTCGCGTCTGTTCCCAGCAAGTACAGTGTATTGGACTGAAGCGGAGCTACTGTTCTTGTCAGTTTCCTAAGCAGAGTTGAACTAGATATGGCCCCTGTGTGTAGAAAGCACAGTTCTTTTTTTCTAAGCAAGCGCAATGTTCGGACCCCATAGGAAACACAGTCGAGTAGAAGAGTGCTCTTTTCTCAAAAGCAGAGTGTGTTTCTTGTAAGACGAGCTAGCGTTTGTTTCCCAGTCCTAAATGGAGTTTAAACACATGCAGTTTATTGTCCTACGAGCAAGAGTTGTTTTCTGGTAAGAAGAGTCACTATTGCGCTCCCATTGTCATACACAGGGCATATAGCACTGGCGTCTGTTCCCAGCATGTACAGTGTATTGGACTGAAGAGGATCTACTGTTCTTGTCAGTTTCCTTAGCAGAATTGAACTAGATATGGCAGTATTTGTAGGAAGCACAGTTCTTTTGTTCTGAGCAAGCTCACTGTTCTGGTCCTATAGGAAACACAGTAGAGTAGAAGAGTGCTCTTTTCTCAAAAGCAGAGTGTGTTTCTTGTATGGCGAGCTAGTGTTTGTTTCCCAGTCAGAAATGGAGTTGAATCCCATGCAGTTTCTGGTCCTACGAGCAAGAGTTGTTTTCTGTTAAGAAGAGTCACTATTACGCTCCCTTTGTCATACACAGGGCAAATACCACTGGCGTCTGTTCCAGCAAGTACAGTGTATTGGACTGAAGAGGAACTACTGTTCTTGTCAGTTTCCTAAGCAGAGTTGAACTAGATATGGCCCCTGTGTGTAGGAAGCACAGTTCTTTTGTTCTGAGCAAGCTCACTGTTCGGACCCCATAGGAAACACAGTAGAGTAGAAGAGTGCTCTTTTCTCAAAAGCAGAGTGTGTTTCTTGTAAGGCGAGCTAGCGTTTGTTTCCCAGTCCTAAATGGAGTTCAATCACATCCAGTTTTTGGTACTACGAGCAAGAGTTGTTTTCTGGTAGGAAGAGTCACTATTGCACTCCCATTGTCATACACAGGGCAAATAGCACTGGCGTCTGTTCCCAGCAAGTACAGTGTATTGGACTGAAGAGGATCTACTGTTCTTGTCAGTTTCCTAACCAGAATTGAACTAGATATGGCCGTATTTGTAGGAAGCACAGTAATTTTGTTCTGAGCAATCTCACTGTTCTGGCCCTATAGGAAACACAGTAGAGTAGAAGAGTGCTCTTTTCTCAAAAGCAGAGTGTGTTTCTTGTAAGGACAGCTAGCGTTTGTTTCCTAGTCCTAAATGGAGTTGAATCACATGCAGTTTTTGGTACTACGAGCACGAGTTGTTTTCTGGTAAGGAAAGTCATTATTGCGCTCCCATTTCCATACACAGTGCAAATAGCACTCGCATCTGTTCCCAGGAAGTACAGTGTATTGGACTGAAGCGGAGCTACTGTTCTTGTCAGTTTGCTAAGCAGAGTTGAACTAGGTATGGCCCCTGTGTGTAGGAAGCACAGTTCTTTTGTTCTGAGCCAGCTCACTGTTCGGACCACATAAGAAACACAGAAGAGTAGAAGAGTGCTCTTTTCTCAAAAGCAGAGTGTTTTTCTTGTAAGGCGAGCTAGTGTTTGTTCCCCAGTCAGAAATGGAGTTGAATCCCATGCAGTTTTTGTTCCTACGAGGAAGAAGTGTTTTCGGATAAGAAGAGTCACTATTGCGCTCCTATTTCTATACACAGTACAAATAGGACTCGCGTCTGTTCCTAGCTAGTACAGTGTATTGGACTGAAGAGGAGCTACGGTTCTTGTCAGTTTCCTAAGCAGAGTTGAACTAGATATGGCCCATGTGTGTAGGAAGCACAGTTCTTTGTTCTGAGCAAGCTCACTGTTCGGAACCCATAGGAAACACAGTAGAGCAGAAGAGTGCTATTTTCTCAAAAGCAGAGTGTGTTTCTTGTAAGGCAAGCTAGCGTTTGTTTCCCAGTACTAAATGGAGTTGAATCACATCCTGTTTTTGGTCTTACGAGCAAGAGTTGTTTTCTGGTAAGGGAAGTCACTATTGCACTCCCATTTTCAGACACAGGGCAAATAGCACTGGCGTCTGTTCCCAGCATGTACAGTGTACTGGACTGAAGAGGATCTACTGTTCTTGACAGTTTCCTAAGCAGAATTGAACTAGATATGGCCGTATTTGTAGGAAGCACAGTTCTTTTGTTCTGAGCAAACTCACTGTTCTGGCTTTATAGGAAACACAGTAGAGTAGAAGAATGCTCTTTTCTCAAAAGTAGAGTGTGTTTCTTGTAAGGCGACCTAGCGTTTGTTTCCCAGTCCTAAATGGAGTTGAATCCCATGCAGTTTCTGGTCCTACCAGCAAGAGTTGTTTTCTGGTAAGGAAAGTCACTATTGCGCTCCCATTTCCATACACAGTGCAAATAGCACTCGCATCTGTTCCCAGCTAGTAGAGTGTATTGGACTGAAGTGGAGCTACTGTTCTTGTCAATTTCCTAAGCAGAGTTGAATAGATATGGCCCCTGTGTGTAGGAAGCACAGTTCTTTTGTTCTGAGCAAGCTCAATGTTCGGACCCCATAGAAAACACATTAGAGTAGAAGAGTGCTCTTTTCTCAAAAGCAGAGTGTGTTTCTTGTAAGGCGAGCTAGTGTTTGTTTCCCAGTCCTAAATGGAGTTGAATCACATACAGTTTTTGGTCCTATGAGCAAGAGTTGTTTTCTGGTAAGGAAAGTCACTATTGCACTCCCATTGCCATACACAGTTCAAATAGCACTCGCTTCTGTTCCCAGCAAGTACAGTGTATTGGATTGAAGAGGAGCTACTGTTCTTGTCAGTTTCCTAAGCAGAGTTGAACTAGATATGGCCCATGTGTGTAGGAAGCACAGTTCTTTTGTTCTGAGCAAGCTCAGTGTTCGCCCCCATATGAACCACAGCAGAATAGAAGACTGCTCTTTTCTCAAAAGCAGAGTGTGTTTATTGTAAGGCGAGCTAGCGTTTGTTTCCCAGTCCAAAATGGAGTTGAATCACATGCAGTTTCTTGTCCTACGAGCAAGAGTTGTTTTCTGGTAAGGAAAGTCACTATTGCGCTCCCATTGTCACACACAGGGAAAATAGCACTGTCGTCTGTTCCCAGCATGTACAGTGTATTGGACTGAAGAGGATCTACTGTTCTTGTCAGTTTCCTAAGCAGAATTGAACTAGATATGGCCGTACTTGTAGGAAGCACAGTTCTTTTGTTCTGAGCAAACTCACTGTTCTGGCCCTATAGGAGACACTGTAGAGTAGAAGAGTGCTCTTTTCTCAAAAGCAGAGTGTGTTTCTAGTAAGGCGAGCTAGCGTTTGTTTCCCAGTCCTAAATGGAGTTGAATCACATGCAGTTTTTGGTCCTATGTGCAAGAGTTGTTTTCTGGTAGGAAAGTCACTATTGCGCTCCCATTTCCATACACAGTGCAAATAGCACTTGCATCTGTTCCCAGCAAGTACAGTGTATTGGACTGAAGCGGAGCTACTGTTCTTGTCAGTTTGCTAAGCAGAGTTGAACTAGATATGGCCCCTGTGTGTAGGAAGCACAGTTCTTTTGTTCTGAGCAAGCTCACTGTTCGGACCACATAGGAAACACAGAAGAGTAGAAAAGTGTTCTTTTCTCAAAAGCAGAGTGTGTTTCTTGTAAGGCGAGCTAGTGTTTGTTTCCCAGTTCTAAATGGAGTTGATCCAATGCAGTTTCTGGTCCTACGAGCAAGAGGTGTTTTCTGGTTAAAAAAAGTCACTATTGCGCTCCCATTGCCATATACAGTGTAAATAGCACTCGCGTCTGTTCCCAGCAAGTACAGTGTATTGGACTGAAGCGGAGCTACTGTTCTTGTCAGTTTCCTAAGCAGAGTTGAACTAGATATGGCCCCTGTGTGTAGAAAGCACAGTTCTTTTTTTCTAAGCAAGCGCAATGTTCGGACCCCATAGGAAACACAGTCGAGTAGAAGAGTGCTCTTTTCTCAAAAGCAGAGTGTGTTTCTTGTAAGACGAGCTAGCGTTTGTTTCCCAGTCCTAAATGGAGTTTAAACACATGCAGTTTATTGTCCTACGAGCAAGAGTTGTTTTCTGGTAAGAAGAGTCACTATTGCGCTCCCATTGTCATACACAGGGCATATAGCACTGGCGTCTGTTCCCAGCATGTACAGTGTATTGGACTGAAGAGGATCTACTGTTCTTGTCAGTTTCCTTAGCAGAATTGAACTAGATATGGCAGTATTTGTAGGAAGCACAGTTCTTTTGTTCTGAGCAAGCTCACTGTTCTGGTCCTATAGGAAACACAGTAGAGTAGAAGAGTGCTCTTTTCTCAAAGCAGAGTGTGTTTCTTGTATGGCGAGCTAGTGTTTGTTTCCCAGTCAGAAATGGAGTTGAATCCCATGCAGTTTCTGGTCCTACGAGCAAGAGTGGTTTTCTGTTAAGAAGAGTCACTATTACGCTCCCTTTGTCATACACAGGGCAAAAATACCACTGGCGTCTGTTCCAGCAAGTACAGTGTATTGGACTGAAGAGGATCTACTGTTCTTGTCAGTTTCCTAAGCAGAGTTGAACTAGATATGGCCCGTGTGTGTAGGAAGCACAGTTCTTTTGTTCTGAGCAAGCTCACTGTTCGGACCCCATAGGAAACACAGTAGAGTAGAAGAGTGCTCTTTTCTCAAAAGCAGAGTGTGTTTCTTGTAAGGCGAGCTAGCGTTTGTTTCCCAGTCCTAAATGGAGTTCAATCACATCCAGTTTCTGGTACTACGAGCAAGAGTTGTTTTCTGGTAGGAAGAGTCACTATTGCACTCCCATTTTCATACACAGGGCAAATAGCACTGGGCGTCTGTTCCAGCAAATACAGTGTATTGGACTGAAGAGGATCTACTGTTCTTGTCAGTTTCCTAACCAGAATTGAACTAGACATGGCCGTATTTGTAGGAAGCACAGTAATTTTGTTCTGAGCAATCTCACTGTTCTGGCCCTATAGGAAACCACAGTAGAGTAGAAGAGTGCTCTTTTCTCAAAAGCAGAGTGTGTTTCTTGTAAGGACAGCTAGCGTTTGTTTCCTAGTCCCTAAATGGAGTTGAATCACATGCAGTTTTTTGGTACTACGAGCACGAGTTGTTTTCTGGTAAGGAAAGTCATTATTGCGCTCCCCATTTCCATACACAGTGCAAATAGCACTCGCATCTGTTCCCAGGAAGTACAGTGTATTGGACTGAAGCGGAGCTACTGTTCTTGTCAGTTTGCTAAGCAGAGTTGAACTAGGTATGGCCCCTGTGTGTAGGAAGCACAGTTCTTTTGTTCTGAGCCAGCTCACTGTTCGGACCCCATAGGAAACACAGTAGAGCAGAAGAGTGCTATTTTCTCAAAAGCAGAGTGTGTTTCTTGTAAGGCAAGCTAGCGTTGTTTCCCAGTACTAAATGGAGTTGAATCACATCCTGTTTTTGGTCTTACGAGCAAGAGTTGTTTTCTGGTAAGGGAAGTCACTATTGCACTCCCATTTTCAGACACAGGGCAAATAGCACTGGCGTCTGTTCCCAGCATGTACAGTGTACTGGACTGAAGAGGATCTACTGTTCTTGTCAGTTTCCTAAGCAGAATTGAACTAGATATGGCCGTATTTGTAGGAAGCACAGTTCTTTTGTTCTGAGCAAACTCACTGTTCTGGCCCTATAGGAAACACAGTAGAGTAGAAGAATGCTCTTTTCTCAAAAGTAGAGTGTGTTTCTTGTAAGGCGACCTAGCGTTTGTTTCCCAGTCCTAAATGGAGTTGAATCCCATGCAGTTCTGGTCCTACCAGCAAGAGTTGTTTTCTGGTAAGGAAAGTCACTATTGCGCTCCCATTTCCATACACCCAGTGCAAATAGCACTTGCATCTGTTCCCAGCTAGTAGAGTGTATTGGACTGAAGTGGAGATACTGTTCTTGTCAATTTCCTAAGCAGAGTTGAATAGATATGGTCCCTGTGTTAGAAAGCACAGTTCTTTTTTTCTGAGCAAGCTCACTGTTCGGACACCATAGGAAAAACAGTCGAGTAGAAGAGTGCTCTTTTCCTCAAAAGCAGAGTGTGTTTATTGTAAGGCGAGCTAGCTTTTGTTTCCCAGTCCTAAATGGAGTTGAAACACATGCAGTTTATTGTGCTACGAGCAAGAGTTGTTTTCTGGTAAGAAGAGTCACTATTCCGCTCCCATTGTCATACACAGGGCAAATAGCACTGGCGTCCTGTTCCCAGCATGTACAGTGTATTGGACTGAAGAGGATCTACTGTTCTTGTCAGTTTCCTTAGCAGAATTGAACTAGATATGGCAGTATTTGTATGAAGCACAGTTCTTTTGTTCTGAGCAAGCTCAATGTTCTCGTCCTATAGGAAACACAGTAGAGTAGAAGAGTGCTCTTTTATCAAAAGCAGAGTGTGTTTCTTGTATGGCGAACTAGTGTTAGTTTCCCAGTCAGAAATGGAGTTGAATCCCATGCAGTTTCTGGTCCTACGAGCAAGAGTTGTTTTCTGGTAAGGAAAGTCACTATTGCACTCCCATTGCCATACACAGTTCAAATAGCACTCGTGTCTGTTCCCAGCAAGTACAGTGTATTGGACTGAAGAGGAGCTACTGTACTTGTCAGTTTCCTAAGCAGAGTTGAACTAGATATGGCCCGTGTGTCTAGGAAGCACAGTTCTTTTGTTCTGAGCAAGCTCAGTGTTCGGACCTCATATGAACCACAGTAGAATAGAAGACTGCTCTTTTCTCAAAAGCAGAGTGTGTTTCTTGTAAGGCGAGCTAGAGTTTGTTTCCCAGTCCTAAATGGAGTTGAATCACATGCAGTTTTTGGTCCTACGAGCAAGAGTTGTTTTCTCGTAAGCAAAGTCACTATTGCGCTCCCATTGCCATACACAGTGCAAATAGCACTGGCGTCTGTTCCAGCAAGTACAGTGAATTGGACTGAAGAGGAGCTAGTGTTCTTGTCAGTTTCCTAAGCAGAGTTGAACTAGATATGGTCCGTGTGTGTAGGAAGCACAGTTCTTTTGTTCTGAGCAAGCTCACTGTTCGGACCCCATAGGAAACACAGTAGAGTAGAAGAGTGCTCTTTTCTCAAAAGCAGAGTGTGTTTCTTGTAAGGCGAGCTAGCGTTTGTTTCCCAGTCCTAAATGGAGTTGAATCACATGCAGTTTCTTGTCCTACGAGCAAGAGTTGTTTTCTGTTAAGAAGAGTCACTATTGCGCTCCCATTGTCATACACAGGGCAAATAGCACTGGCGTCTGTTCCCAGCATGTACACTGTATTGGACTGAAGAGGATCTACTGTTCTTGTCAGTTTCCTAAGCAGAATTGAACGAGATATGGCCGTATTTGTAGGAAGCACAGTTCTTTTGTTCTGAGCAAACTCACTGCTCTGGCCCTATAGGAGACACAGTAGAGTAGAAGAGTGCTCCTTTTTCAAAAGCAGAGTGTGTTTTTTGTAAGGCGAGCTAGCGTTTGTTTCCCTGTCCTAAATGGAGTTGAATCACATGCAGTTTTTGTTCCTATGTGCAAGAGTTGTGTTCTGGTAAGTAAAGTCACTATTGCACTCCCATTTCCATACACAGTGCAAATAGCACTCGCATCTGTTCCCAGGAAATACAGTGTATTGGACTGAAGCGGAGCTGCTGTTCTTGTCCGTTTGCTAAGCAGAGTTGAACTAGATATGGCCCCTGTGTGTAGGAAGCACAGTTCTTTTGTTCTGAGCAAACTCACTGTTCGGACCACATAGGAAACATAGAAGAGTAGAAGAGTGCTCTTTTCTCAAAAGCAGAGTGTGTTTCTTGTAAGGCGAGGTAATGTTTGTTTCCCAGTCCTAAATGGAGTTGAATCCCATGCAGTTTCTGGTACTACGAGCAAGAGGTGTTTTCTGGTTAAAAAAAGTCACGATTGAGCTCCCATTGCCATATACAGTGTAAATAGCACTCGCGTCTGTTCCCAGCAAGTACAGTGTATTGGACTGAAGAGGATCTACTGTTCTTGTCGGTTTCCTAACCAGAATTGAACTAGATATGGCCGTATTTGTAGGAAGCACAGTTCTTTTGTTCTGAGCAAACTCACTGTTCTTGCCCTATAGCAAAAACAGTAGAGTAGAAGAGTGCTCTTTTCTCAAAAGCAGAGTGTGTTTCTAGTAAGGCGAGCTAGCGTTTGTTTCCCAGTTATAAATGGAGTTCAATCACATCCAGTTTTTGGTCCTACGAGCAAGAGTTGTTTTCTGGTAAGAAGAGTCACTATTGCGCTCCCATTTTCATACACAGGGCAAATAGCACTGGTGTCTGTTCCCAGCATGTACAGTGTGTTGGACTGAAGAGGATCTACAGTTCTTGTCAGTTACCTAAGCAGAGTTGAACTAGATATGGCCACTGTGTGTAGGAAGCCCAGTTCTTTTATTCTGAGCAAGCTCACTGTTCGGACCCCATAGGAAACACAGTTGAGTAGAAGAGTGCTCTTTTCTCAAAAGCAGAGTGTCTTTCTTGTAAGGCGAGCTAGTGTTTATTTCCCAGTCCTAAATGGAGTTGAATCCCATGCAGTTTCTGGTCCTACGAGCAAGAGTTGTTTTCTGATAAGAAGAGTCACTATTGTGCTCCTATTGCCATACACAGTGCAAATAGCACTCGCGTCTGTTCCCAGCAAGTACAGTGTATTGGACTGAAGAGGAGCTACTGTTCTTGTCAGTTTCCTAAGCAGAGTTGAACTAGATATGGCCAGTGTGTGTAGGAAGCACAGTTCTTTTTTCTGAGCAAGCTCAATGTTCGGACCCCATATGAACCACAGTAGAATAGAAGACTGCTCTTTTCTCAAAAGCAGAGTGTGTTTCTTGTAAGGCGAGCTAGCGTTTGTTTCCCAGTCCTAAATGGAGTTGAATCACATGCAGTTTTTGGTCCTATGAGCAAGAGTTTTTTTCTGGTAAAGAAAGTCACTATTGTGCTCCCTTTGCCATACACAGTGCAAATAGCACTCGCGTCTGTTCCCAGCAAGTACAGTGTATTGAACTGAAGAGGAGCTACTGTTCTTGTCACTTTCCTAAGCAGAGTTGAACTAGATATGGCCCATGTGTGTAGGAAGCACAGTTCTTTTGTTCTCAGCAAGCTCACTGTTCGGACACCATATGAACCACAGTGAAATAGAAGACTGCTCTTTTCTCAAAAGCAGAGTGTGTTTCTTGTAAGGCGAGCTAGCGTTTGTTTCCCAGTCCTAAATGGAGTTGAATCTCATGCAGTTTTTGGTCCTACGAGCAAGAGTTGTTTACTTGTAAGCAAAGTCACTATTGTGCTCCCTTTGCCATACACAGTGCAAATAGCACTCGCCTCTGTTCCCAGCAAGTACAGTGTATTGGACTGAAGAGGAGCTACTGTTCATGTCAGTTTCCTAAGCAGAGTTGAACTAGATATGTCCCCTGTGTGTAGAAAGCACAGTTCTTTTGTTCTGAGTAAGCTCAATGTTCGGACCCCATATGAACCACAGTAGAATAGATACTGCTCCTTTTTCTCAAAAGCAGAGTGTGTTTCTTGTAAGGCGAGCTAGCGTTTGTTTCCCAGTCCTAAATGGAGTTGAATCACATGCAGTTTTTGGTCCTACGAGCAAGAGTTGTTTTCTCGTAATCAAAGTCACTATTGCGCTCCCATTGCCATACACAGTGCAAATAGCACTCGCGTCTGTTCCCAGCAAGTACAGTGTATTGGACTGAAGAGGAGCTACTGTTCTTGTCAGTTTCCTAAGCAGAGTTGAACTAGATATGGCCCGTGTGTGTAGGAAGCCCAGTTCTTTTGTTCTGAGCAAGCTCAATGTACGGACCCCATATGAACCACAGTAGAATAGAAGACTGCTCTTTTCTCTAAAGCAGAGTGTGTTTCTTGTAAGGCGAGCTAGCGTTTGTTTCCCAGTCCTAAATGGAGTTGAATCACATGCAGTTTTTGGTCCTACGAGCAAGAGTTGTTTTCTGGTAAGGAAAGTCACTATTGCGCTCCCTTTGCCATACACAGTGCAAATAGCACTCACGTCTGTTCCCAGCAAGTACAGTGTATTAGACTGAAGAGGAGCTACTGTTCTTGTCATTTTCCTAAGCAGAGTTGAACTAGATATGGCCCATGTGTGTAGGAAGCACTGTTCTTTTGTTCTGAACAAGCTCACTGTTCGGACCCCATAGGAAACACAGTCGAGTAGAAGACTGCTCTTTTCTCAAAAGCAGAGTGTGTTTCTTGTAAGGCGAGCTAGCGTTTGTTTCCCAGTCCTAAATGGATTTGAATCACATGCAGTTTTTGGTCCTACGAGCAAGAGTTGTTTTCTGGAAAGGAAAGTCACTATTGTGCTCCCATTTACATACACAGTGCAAATAGCACTCGCATCTGTTCCCAGCAAGTACAGTGTATTGGACTGAAGCGGAGCTACTGTTCTTGTCAGTTTCCTAAGCAGAGTTGAACTAGATATGTCCCCTGTGTGTAGGAAGCACAGTTCTTTTGTTCTGAGCACGCTAAATGTCCGGACCCCATAGGAAACACAGTAGAGTAGAAGAGTGCTCTTTTCTGTAAAGCAGAGTGTGTTTCTTGTAAGGTGAGCTAGCGTTTGTTTCCCAATCCTAAATGGAGTTGAATCACATGCAGTTTCTTGTCCTATGAGCAAGAGTTGTTTTCTGGTAAGAAGAGTCACTATTGCCCTCCCATTGTCATACACAGGGCAAATAGCACTGGCGTCTGTTCCCAGCATGTACAGTGTATTGGACTGAAGAGGATCTACTGTTCTTGTCAGTTTCCTAAGCAGAATTGAACTAGATATGGCCGTATTTGTAGGAAGCACAGTTCTTTTGTTCTGAGCATACTCACTGTTCTGGCCATATAGGAAACACAGTAGAGTAGAAGAGTGCTCTTTTCTCAAAAGCAGAGTGTGTTTCTTGTAAGGTGAGCTAGCGTTTGTTTCCCAGTCCTAAATGGAGTTGAATCACATGCAGTTTTTGGTCCTACGAGCAAGAGTTGTTTTCTGGTAAGGAAAGTCACTATTGTGCTCCCATTGCCATACACAGTGCAAATAGCACTCGCGTCTGTTCCCAGCAATTACAGTGTATTGTACTGAAAAGGAGCTACTGTTCTTGTCAGTTTCCTAAGCGGAGTTGAACTAGATATGGCCCATGTGTGTAGGAAGCACAGTTCTTTTGTTTTGAGCAAGCTCACTGTTCGGACACCATAGGAAACACAGTAGAGTAGAAGAGTGCTTTTTTCTCAAAAGCAGAGTATGTTTCTTGTAAGGCGATCTAGCGTTTGTTTCCCAATCCGAAATAGAGTTGAATCACATGCAGTTTCTGGTCCTATGAGCAAGAGTTTTTTTCTGGTAAGACGAGTCACTATTGTGCTCCCATTGTCATACACAGGGCAAATAGCACTGGCATCTGTTCCCAGCATGTACAGTGTATCGGACTGAAGAGGATCTACTGTTCTTGTCAGTTTCCTAAGCAGAGTTGAACTAGATATGGACCGTGTGTGTAGGAAGCACAATTCTTTTGTTCTGCGAATTCTCACTGTTCTGGCCCTATAGGAAGCACATTAGAGTAGAAGACTGCTCTTTTCTCAAATGCAGAGTGTGCTTCTTGTAAGTCGAGCTAGCGTTTGTTTCCCAGTCCTAAATGGAGTTGAATCCCATGCAGTTTCTGGTCCTACCAGCAAGAGTTCTTTTCTGGTAAGAAGAGTCACTATTGTGCTCCCATTGTCATACACAAGGCAAATAGCACTGGCGTCTAGTCCCAGCAAGTACACTGTATTGGACTGAAGAGGATCTACCTTTCTTGTCAGTTTCCTAAGCAGAGTTGAACTAGATATGGCCCGTGTGTGTAGGAAGCACAGTTCTTTTGTTCTGAGCAAGCTCACTTTTCGGACCCCATAGGAAACACAGTAGAGTACAAGAGTGCTCTTTTCTCAAAAGCAGAGTGTGTTTCTTGTAAGGCAAGCTAGCATTTGTTTCCCTGTCCTAAATGGAGTTGAATCACATCCTGTTTTTGGTCTTACGAGCAAGAGTTGTTTTCTGGTAAGGAAAGTCACTATTGCACTCCCATTGCCAGACACAGTGCAAATAGCACTCACGTCTGTTCCAAGCAAGTACAGTGTATTGGCCTGAAGAGGAGCTACTGTTCTTGTCAGTTTCCTAAGCAGAGTTGAACTAGATATGGCCCCTGTGTGTAGGAAGCACAGTTGTTTTGTTCTGAGCAAGCTCACTGTTCGGACACAATAGGAAACACAGTAGAGTAGAAGAGTGCTCTTTTCTCAAAAGCAGAGTGTGTTTCTTGTAAGGCGAGCTAGCGTTTGTTTCCCAATCCAAAATGGAGATGAATCACATGCAGTTTCTCGTCCTACGAGCAAGAGTTGTTTTCTGGTAAGAAGAGTCACTATTGCGCTCCCATTGTCATACACAGAGCAAATAGCACTGGCGTCTGTTCCCAGCATGTACAGTGTATTGGACTGAAGAGGATCTACTGTTCTTGTCAGTTTCCTAAGCAGAATTGAAATAGATATGGCCGTGTGTGTAGGAAGCACAGTTCTTTTGTTCTGAGCAAGCTCACTGTTCTGGCCCTATAGGAAACAAAGTAGAGTAGAAGAGTGATGGTTTCGAAAAAGCAGAGTGTCTTTCTTGTAAGACGAGCTAGCGTTTGTTTCCCAGTCCTAAATGGAGTTGAATCACATGCAGTTTCTGGTCCTACAAGCAAGAGTTGTTTTCTGGTAAGGAAAGTAACTATTGCGCTCCCATTGCCATACACAGTGCAAATAGCACTCGCATCTGTTCCCAGCAAGTGCAGTGTATTGGACTGAAGAAGAGCTACTGTTCTTGTCAGTTTCCTAAGCAGAGTTGAACTAGATATGGCCCGTGTGTGTAGGAAGCACAGTTCTTTTGTTCTGAGATTGCTCACTGTTCCAGTCTTATAGGAAAGACATTAGAGTAGAAGAGTGCTCCTTTCTAAAAAAGCAGAGTGTATTTCTTGTAAGTCAAGCTAGCGTTTGTTTACAAGTCCTAAATGGAGTTGAATCACATGCAGTTTCTGGACCTATGAGCAAGAGTTGTTATCTGGTAAGAAGAGTCACTATTGCGCTTCCATTGTCATAAACGGGGCAAATAGCACTGGCATCTGTTCCCGCCAAGTACAGTGTATTGGAATGAAGAGGAGCTGCTGTTCTTGTCAGTTTCCTAAGCATAATTGAACTAGATATGGCCCGTGTGTGTAGGAAGCACAGTTCTTTTGTTCTGAGCAAGCTCACTGTTCGGACCCCATAGGAAACACAGTAGAGTAGATGAGTGCTCCTTTCTCAAAAGCAGAGTGTGTTTCTTGTAAGGCAAGCTAGCATTTGTTTTCTAGTCCTAAATGGAGTTGAATCACATCCTGTTTTTGGTCCTATGAGCAAGAGTTGTTTTCTGGTAATAAAGTCACTGTTGCGCTCCCATTGCCATACACAGTATAAATAGCACTCGCATCTGTTCCCAGCAAGTATAGTGTATTGGACTGAAGCGGAGCTACTGTTCTTGTCAGTTTCCTAAGCAGAGTTGAACTAGATATGGCCCGTGTGTGTAGGAAGCACAGTTCTTTTGTTCTGAGCAAGCTCATTGTTCGGACCCCATATGAACCACAGTAGAATAGAAGACTGCTCTTTTCTCAAAAGCAGAGTGTGTTTCTTGTAAGGCGAGCTAGCGTTTGTTTCCCAGTCCTAAATGGATTTGAATCACATGCAGTTTTTGGTCCTACGAGCAAGAGTTGTTTTCTGGAAAGGAAAGTCACTATTGTGCTCCCATTTCCATACACAGTGCAAATAGCACTCGCATCTGTTCCCAGCAAGTACAGTGTATTGGACTGAAGCGGAGCTATTGTTCTTGTCAGTTTCCTAAGCAGAGTTGAACTAGATATGTCCCCTGTGTGTAGGAAGCACAGTTCTTTTGTTCTGAGCACGCTCACTGTTCGGACCCCATAGGAAACACAGTAGAGTAGAAGAGTGCTCTTTTCTCAAAAGCAGTGTGTGTTTCTTGTAAGGCGAGCTAGCGTTTGTTTCCAATTTCTAAATGGAGTTAAATCACATGCAGTTTCTGTTCCTATGAGCAAGAATTGTTTTCTGGGAAGAAGAGTCACTATTGTGCTCCCATTGCCATACACAGTGCAAATAGCACTCGCGTCTGTTCCGAGCAAGTACAGTGTATTGGACTGAAGAGGAGCTACTGTTCATGTCAGTTTCCTAAGCAGAGTTGAACTAATTATGGCCCCTGTGTGTAGGAAGCACAGTTCTTTTGTTCTGAGCAAGCTCACTGTTCGGACACCATAGGAAACACAGTAGAGTAGAAGAGTGCTTTTTTCTCAAAAGCAGAGTGTGTTTCTTGTAAGGCGAGCTAGCGTCTGTTTCCCAATCCTAAATGGAGATGAATCACATGCAGTTTCTTGTCCTACGAGCAAGAGGTGTTTTCTGGTAAGAAGAGTCACTATTGCGCTCCCATTGTGATACATAGGGCAAATAGCACTGGCGTCTGTTCCCAGCATGTACAGTGTATTGGACTGAAGAGGATCTACTGTTCTTGTCAGTTTCCTAAGCAGACTTGAACTAGATATGGCCCGTGTTTATAGGAAGCACAGTTCTATTGTTCTGAGAATGCTCACTGTTCTGGCCCTATGGGAAACACAGTAGAGTAGAAGAGTGCTCTTTTCTAAAAAGCAGAGTGTGTTTCTTATAAGGCGAGCTAGCGTTTGTTTCCCAGTCCTAAATGGAGTTGAATCACATGCAGTTTCTGGTCCTACGAGCAAGAGTTTTTTTCTGGTAAGACGAGTCACTATTGTGCTCCCATTGTCATACACAGGGCAAATAGCACTGGCGTCTGTTCCCAGCATGTACAGTGTATCGGACTGAAGAGGATCTACTGTTCTTGTCAGTTTCCTAAGCAGAGTTGAACTAGATATGGACCGTGTGTGTAGGAAGCACAGTTCTTTTGTTCTGCGAATGCTCACTGTTCTGGCCCTATAGGAAGCACATTAGAGAAGAAGACTGCTCTTTTCTCAAAAGCAGAGTGTGCTTCTTGTAAGTCGAGCTAGCGTTTGTTTCCCAGTCCTAAATGGAGTTGAATCCCATGCAGTTTCTGGTCCTACCAGCAAGAGTTCTTTTCTGGTAAGAAGAGTCACTATTGTGCTCCCATTGTCATACACAAGGCAAATAGCACTGGCGTCTAATCCCAGCAAGTACACTGTATTGGACTGAAAAGGATCTACCTTTCTTGTCAGTTTCCCAAGCAGAGTTGAACTAGATATGGCCCGTGTTTGTAGGAAGCACAGTTCTTTTGTTCTGAGCAAGCTCACTTTTCGGACCCCATAGGAAACACAGTAGAGTACAAGAGTGCTCTTTTCTCAAAAGCAGAGTGTGTTTCTTGTAAGGCAAGCTAGCATTTGTTTCCCTGTCCTAAATGGAGTTGAATCACATCCTGTTTTTGTTCTTACGAGCAAGAGTTGTTTTCTGGTAAGGAAAGTCACTATTGCACTCCCATTGCCAGACACAGTGCAAATAGCACTCACGTCTGTTCCAAGCAAGTACAGTGTATTGGACTGAAGAGGAGCTACTGTTCTTGTCAGTTTCCTAAGCAGAGTTGAACTAGATATGGCCCCTGTGTGTAGGAAGCACAGTTGCTTTGTTCTGAGCAAGCTCACTGTTCGGACACAATAGGAAACACAGTAGAGTAGAAGAGTGCTCTTTTCTCAAAAGCAGAGTGTGTTTCTTGTAAGGCGAGCTAGCGTTTGTTTCCCAATCCTAAATGGAGATGAATCACATGCAGTTTCTCGTCCTACGAGCAAGAGTTGTTTTCTGGTAAGAAGAGTCACTATTGCGCTCCCATTGTCATACACAGGGCAATTAGCACTGGCGTCTGTTCCCAGCATGTACAGTGTATTGGACTGAAGAGGATCTACTGTTCTTTTCAGTTTCCTAAGCAGAATTGAACTAGATATGGCCGTGTGTGTAGGAAGCACAGTTTTTTGTTCTGAGCAAGCTCACTGTTCTGGCCCTATAGGAAACAAAGTAGAGTAGAAGAGTGATGGTTTCGAAAAAGCAGAGTGTCTTTCTTGTAAGACGAGCTAGCGTTTGTTTCCCAGTCCTAAATGGAGTTGAATCACATGCAGTTTCTGGTCCTACAAGCAAGAGTTGTTTTCTGGTAAGGAAAGTAACTATTGCGCTCCCATTGCCATACACAGTGCAAATAGCACTCGCGTCTGTTCCCAGCAAGTGCAGTGTATTGGACTGAAGAAGAGCTACTGTTCTTGTCAGTTTCCTAAGCAGAGTTGAACTAGATATGGCCCGTGTGTGTAGGAAGCACAGTTCTTTTGTTCTGAGATTGCTCACTGTTCCAGCCTTATAGGAAAGACATTAGAGTAGAAGAGTGCTCCTTTCTCAAAAGCAGAGTGTGTTTCTTGTAAGTCAAGCTAGCGTTTGTTTCCAAGTCCTAAATGGAGTTGAATCACATGCAGTTTCTGGACCTATGAGCAAGAGTTGTTATCTGGTAAGAAGAGTCACTATTGCGCTTCCATTGTCATAAACGAGGCAAATAGCACTGGCATCTGTTCCCGCCAAGTACAGTGTATTGGAATGAAGAGGAGCTGCTGTTCTTGTCAGTTCCCTAAGCATAATTGAACTAGATATGGCCCGTGTGTGTAGGAAGCACAGTTCTTTTGTTCTGAGCAAGCTCACTGTTCGGACCCCATAGGAAACACAGTAGAGTAGATGAGTGCTCCTTTCTCAAAAGCAGAGTGTGTTTCTTGTAAGGCAAGCTAGCATTTGTTTTCCAGTCCTAAATGGAGTTGAATCACATCCTGTTTTTGGTCCTACGAGCAAGAGTTGTTTTCTGGTAATAAAGTCACTGTTGCGCTCCCATTGCCATACACAGTATAAATAGCACTCGCATCTGTTCCCAACAAGTACAGTGTATTGGACTGAAGCGGAGCTACTGTTCTCATCAGTTTCCTAAGCAGAGTTGAACTAGATATGGCCCGTGTGTGTAGGAAGCACAGTTCTTTTGTTCTGAGCAAGCTCATTTTCGGACCCCATATGAACCACAGTAGAATAGAAGACTGCTCTTTTCTCAAAAGCAGAGTGTGTTTCTTGTAAGGCGAGCTAGCGTTTGTTTCCCAGTCCTAAATGGATTTGAATCACATGCAGTTTTTGGTCCTACGAGCAAGAGTTGTTTTCTGGAAAGGAAAGTCACTATTGTGCTCCCTTTTACATACACAGTGCAAATAGCACTCGCATCTGTTCCCAGCAAGTACAGTGTATTGGACTGAAGCGGAGCTACTGTTCTTGTCAGTTTCCTAAGCAGAGTTGAACTAGATATGTCCCCTGTGTGTAGGAAGCACAGTTCTTTTGTTCTGAGCACGCTAAATGTTCGGACCCCATAGGAAACACAGTAGAGTAGAAGAGTGCTCTTTTCTCAAAAGCAGAGTGTGTTTCTTGTAAGGTGAGCTAGCGTTTGTTTCCCAATCCTAAATGGAGATGAATCACATGCAGTTTCTTGTCCTACGAGCAAGAGGTGTTTTCTGGTAAGAAGAGTCACTATTGCGCTCCCATTGTGATACATAGGGCAAATAGCACTGGCGTCTGTTCCCAGCATGTACAGTGTATTGGACTGAAGAGGATCTACTCTTCTTGTCAGTTTCCTAAGCAGACTTGAACTAGATATGGCCTGTGTGTATAGGAAGCACAGTTCTATTTTTCTGAGAATGCTCACTGTTCTGGCCCTATGGGAAACACAGTAGAGTAGAAGAGTGCTCTTTTCTAAAAAGCAGAGTGTGTTTCTTATAACGCGAGCTAGCGTTTGTTTCCCAGTCCTAAATGGAGTTGAATCACATGCAGTTTCTGGATCTATGTGCATGAATTGTTTTCTGGTAAGAAGAGTCACTATTGCGCTCCCATTGTCATAAACAGGGCAATTAGCACTGGCGTCTGTTCCCAGCATGTACAGTGTATTGGACTGAAGAGGAGCTACTGTTCTTGTCAGTTTCCTAAGCAGAGTTGAACTAGATATGGCCCATGTGTGTAGGAAACACAGTTCATTGTACTGAGCAAGCTCACTGTACGGACCCCATAAGAAACACAGTAGAGTAGAAGACTGCTCTTTTCTCAAAAGCAGAGTGTGTTTCTTGTAAGGCGAGCTAGCATTTGTTTCCCAATCCTAAATGGAGATGAATCACATGCAGTTTCTTGTCCTACGAGTAAGAGATGTTTTCTGGTAAGAAGAGTCACTATTGCGGACCATTGTCATACACAGGGCAAATAGCACTGGCGTCTGTTCCCAGCATGTACAGTGTATTGGACTGAAGAGCATCTACTGTTCTTGTCAGTTTCCTAAGCAGAGTTGAACTAGATATGGCCCGTGTATGCTAGGAAGCACAGTTATTTTGTTCTGAGAATGCTCACTGTTCTGGCCTTATAGGAAAGACATTAGAGTAGAAGAGTGCTCCTTTCTCAAAAGCAGAGTGTGTTTCTTGTAAGTCAAGCTAGCGTTTGTTTCCCAGTTCTAAATGGAGTTGAATCACATGCAGTTTCTGGTCCTACGAGCAAGAGTTGTTTTCTGGTAAGAAGAGTCACTATTGCGCTCCCATTGTCATAAACGGGGCAAATAGCACTGGTATCTGTGTACAGATGTATTGGATTGAAGAGGATCTGCTGTTCTTGTCATTTTTCTAAGCATAATTGAACTAGATATGGCCCGTGTGTGTAGGAAGCACAGTTCTTTTGTTCTGAGCAAGCTCACTGTTCGGACCCCATAGGAAACACTGTAGAGTAGAGGAGTGCTCTTTTCTCAAAAGCAGAGTGTGTTTCTTGTAAGGTGAGCTAGTGTTTGTTTCCCAATCAGAAAGGGAGTTGAATCCCATGCAGTTTCTGGTCCTACGAGCAAGAGGTGTTTTCTGATAAGAAGAGTCACTATTGCACTCCTATTGCCATACACAGTGCAAATAGCACTGGCGTCTGTTCCCAGCTAGTACAGTGTATTGGACTGAAGAGGAGCTACCGTTCTTGTCAGTTTCCTAAGCAGAGTTGAACTAGATATGGCCCATGTGTGTAGGAAACACAGTTCTTTTGTTCTGAGCAAGCTCACTCTACGGACCCCATAAGAAACACAGTAGAGTAGAAGACTGCTCTTTTCTCAAAAGCAGAGTGTGTTTCTTGTAAGGCGAGCTAGCATTTGTTTCCCAATCCTAAATGGAGATGAATCACATGCAGTTTCTTGTCCTACGAGTAAGAGATGTTTTCTGGTAAGATGAGTCACTATTGCGGACCATTGTCATACACAGGGCAAATAGCACTGGCGTCTGTTCCCAGCATGTACAGTGTATTGGACTGAAGAGGAGCTACTGTTCTTGTCAGTTTCCTAAGTAGAGTTGAACTAGATATGGCCCGTGTGTGTAGGAAGCACAGTTCTTTTTTTCTGAGCAAGCTCACTGTTTGGACCCCATAGGAAACACAGTAGAGTAGAAGAGTGCTCTTTTCTCAAAAGCAGAGTGTGTTTCTTGTAAGGCAAGCTAGAGTTTGTTTCCCATTCCTAAATGGAGTTGAGTCACATCCAGTTTTTGGTCCTACAAGCAAGAGTTGTTTTCTGGTAAGGAAAGTCACTATTGTGGTCCCAATGCCATACACAGTGCAAATAGCACTCGCGTCTGTTCCCAGCAAGAACAGTGTGTTGGACTGAAGAGGAGCTACTGTTCTTGTAGGTTTCCTAAGCTGAGTTGAACTAGATATGGCCCGTGTGTGTAGGAAGCACAGTTCTTTTGTTCTGAGCAAGCTCACTGTTGGGACCCCATAGGAAAGACAGTAGAGTAGAAGAGTGTTCTTTTCTCAAAAGCAGAGTGTGTTTCTTGTAAGACGAGCTAGCGTTTGTTTCCCAGTCATAAATGGAGTTGAATCACATGCAGTTTCTTGTCCTACGAGCAAGAGTTGTTTTCTGGTAAGAAGAGTCACTATTGTGCTCCCATAGTCATACACAGGGCAAATAGCACTGGCGTCTGTTCCCAGCATGTACAGTGTATTGGACTGAAGAGGATATACCTTTCTTGTCGGTTTCCTAAGCAGAGTTGAACTAGATATTGCCCGTGTGTGTAGGAAGCACAGTTCTTTTGTTCTGAGCAAGCTCACTTTTCGGACCCCATAGGAAACACAGTAGAGTAGAAGAGTGCTCTTTTCTCAAAAGCAGAGTGTGTTTCTTGTAAGGCAAGCTAGCATTTGTTTCCCTGTCCTAAATGGAGTTGAATCACATCCTGTTTTTGGTCTTATGAGCAAGAGTTTTTTTCTGGTAAGGAAAGTCACTATTGCACTCTCATTGCCAGACACAGTGCAAATAGCACTCACGTCTGTTCCAAGCAAGTACAGTGTATTGGACTGAAGAGGAGCTACTGTTCTTGTCAGTTTCCTAAGCAGAGTTGAACTAGATATGGCCCCTGTGTGTAGGAAGCACAGTTGTTTTGTTCTGACCAAGCTCACTGTTCGGACACAATAGGAAACACAGTAGAGTAGAAGAGTGCTCTTTTCTCAAAATCAGAGTGTGTTTCTTGTAAGGCGAGCTAGCGTTTGTTTCCCAATCCTAAATGGAGATGAATCACATGCAGTTTCTCGTCCTACGAGCAAGAGTTGTTTTCTGGTAAGAAGAGTCACAATTGCGCTCCCATTGTCATACACAGGGCAATTAGCACTGGCGTCTGTTCCCAGCATGTACAGTGTATTGGACTGAAGAGGAGCTACTGTTCTTGTCAGTTTCCTAAGCAGACTTGAACTAGATATGGCCCGTGTGTATAGGAAGCACAGTTCTATTGTTCTGAGAATGCTCACTGTTCTGGCCCTATGGGAAACACAGTAGAGTAGAAGAGTGCTCTTTTCTAAAAAGTAGAGTGTGTTTCTTATAAGGCAAGCTAGCGTTTGTTTCCCAGTCCTAAATGGAGTTGATTCACATGCAGTTTCTGGACCTATGAGCATGAATTGTTTTCTGGTAAGAAGAGTCACTATTGTGCTCCCATTGTCACACACAGGGCAATTAGCACTGGCGTCTGTTCCCAGCATGTACAGTGTATTGGCCTGAAGAGGAGCTACTGTTCTTGTCAGTTTCCTAAGCAGAATTGAACTAGATATGGCCGTGTGTGTAGGAAGCACAGTTTTTTGTTCTGAGCAAGCTCACTGTTCTGGCCCTATAGGAAACAAAGTAGAGTAGAAGAGTGATGGTTTCGAAAAAGCAGAGTGTCTTTCTTGTAAGACGAGCTAGTGTTTGTTTCCCAATCCTAAATGGAGATGAATCACATGCAGTTTCTTGTCCTACGAGTAAGAGATGTTTTCTGGTAAGAAGAGTCACTATTGCGCTACCATTGTCATACACAGGGCAAATAGCACTGGCGTCTGTTCCCAGCATGTACAGTGTATTGGACTGAAGAGCATCTACTGTTCTTGTCAGTTTCCTAAGCAGAGTTGAACTAGATATGGCCCGTGTGTGCTAGGAAGCACAGTTCCTTTGTTCTGAGAATGCTCACTGTTCTGGCCATATAGGAAAGACATTAGAGTAGAAGAGTGCTCCTTTCTCAAAAGCAGAGTGTGTTTCTTGTAAGTCAAGCTAGCGTTTGTTTCCAAGTCCTAAATGGAGTTGAATCACATGCAGTTTCTGGACCTATGAGCAAGAGTTGTTATCTGTTAAGAAGAGTCACTATTGAGCTTCCATTGTCATAAACGGGGCAAATAGCACTGGCATCTGTTCCCACCAAGTACAGTGTATTGGAATGAAGAGGAGCTGCTGTTCTTGTCAGTTTCCTAAGCATAATTGAACTAGATTTGGCCCGTGTGTGTAGGAAGCACAGTTCTTTTGTTCTGAGCAAGCTCACTGTTCGGACCCCATAGGAAACACAGTAGAGTAGAGGAGTGCTCCTTTCTCAAAAGCAGTGTGTGTTTCTTGTAAGGCAAGCTAGCATTTGTTTTCCAGTCCTAAATGGAGTTGAATCACATCCTGTTTTTGGTCCTACGATCAAGAGTTGTTTTTTGGTAATAAAGTCACTGTTGTGCTCCCATTGCCATACACAGTATAAATAGCACTCGCATCTGTTCCCAGCAAGTACAGTGTACTGGACTGAAGCGGAGCTATTGTTCTTGTCAGTTTCCTAAGCAGAGTTGAACTAGATATGGCCCGTGTGTGTAGGAAGCACAGTTCTTTTGTTCTGAGCAAGCTCATTGTTCGGACCCCGTATGAACCACAGTAGAATAGAAGACTGCTCTTTTCTCAAAAGCAGAGTGTGTTTCTTGTAAGGCGAGCTAGCGTTTGTTTCCCAGTCCTAAATGGATTTGAATCACATGCAGTTTTTGGTCCTACGAGCAAGAGTTGTTTTCTGGAAAGGAAAGTCACTATTGTGCTCCCATTTACATACACAGTGCAAATAGCACTCGCATCAGTTCCCAGCAAGTACAGTGTATTGGACTGAAGCGGAGCTACTGTTCTTGTCAGTTTCCTAAGCAGAGTTGAACTAGATATGTCCCCTGTGTGTAGGAAGCACAGTTCTTTTGTTCTGAGCAAGCTCACTGTTCGGACCCCATAGGACACACAGTAGAGTAGAAGACTGCTCTTTTCTCCAAAGCAGTGTGTGTTTCTTGTAAGGCGAGCTAGCGTTTGTTTCCCAGTTCTAAATGGAGTTGAATCACATGCAATTTCTGTTCCTATGAGCAAGAATTGTTTTCTGGGAAGAAGAGTCACTATTGTGCTCCCATTGCCATACACAGTGCAAATAGCACTCGCGTCTGTTCCCAGTAATTACAGTGTATTGGACTGAAGAGGAGCTACTGTTCATGTCAGTTTCCTAAGCAGAGTTGAACTAATTATGGCCCCTGTGTGTAGGAAGCACAGTTCTTTTGTTCTGAGCAAGCTCACTGTTCGGACACCATAGGAAACACAGTAGAGTAGAAGAGTGCTCTTTTCTCAAAAGCAGAGTGTGTTTCTTGTAAGGTGAGCTAGCGTTTGTTTCCCAATCCTAAATGGAGATGAATCACATGCAGTTTCTTGTCCTACGAGCAAGAGGTGTTTTCTGGTAAGAAGAGTCACTATTGAGCTCCCACTGTGATACATAGGGCCAATAGCACTGGCGTCTGTTCCCAGCATGTACAGTGTATTGGACTGAAGAGGATCTAATGTTCTTGTCAGTTTCCTAAGCAGACTTGAACTAGATATGGCCCGTGTGTATAGGAAGCACAGTTCTATTGTTCTGAGAATGATCACTGTTCTGGCCCTATGGGAAACACAGTAGAGTAGAAGAGTGCTCTTTTCTAAAAAGCAGAGTGTGTTTCTTGTAAGGCGAGCTAGCGTTTGTTTCCCAGTCCTAAATGGAGTTGAATCACATGCAGTTTCTGGACCTATGAGCATGAATTGTTTTCTGGTAAGAAGAGTCACTATTGCGCTCCCATTGTCATACACAGGGCAATTAGCACTGGCGTCTGTTCCCACCACGTACAGTGTATTGGACTGAAGAGGAGCTACTGTTTTTGTCAGTTTCCTAAGCAGAGTTGAACTAGATATGGCCCATGTGTGTAGGAAACACAGTTCTTATGTTCTGAGCAAGCTCACTGTACGGACCCCATAAGAAACACAGTAGAGTAGAAGACTGCTCTTTTCTCAAAAGCAGAGTGTGTTTCTTGTAAGGCGAGCTAGCATTTGTTTCCCAATCCTAAATGGAGATGAATCACATGCAGTTTCTTGTCCTACGAGTAAGAGATGTTTTCTGGTAAGAAGAGTCACTATTGCGCTACCATTGTCATACACAGGGCAAATAGCACTGGCGTCTGTTCCCAGCATGTACAGTGTATTGGACTGAAGAGCATCTACAGTTCTTGTCAGTTTCCTAAGCAGAGTTGAACTAGATATGGCCCGTGTGTGCTAGGAAGCACAGTTCCTTTGTTCTGAGAATGCTCACTGTTCTGGCCTTATAGGAAAGACATTAGAGTAGAAGAGTGCTCCTTTCTCAAAAGCAGAGTGTGTTTCTTGTAAGTCAAGCTAGCGTTTGTTTCCAAGTCCTAAATGGAGTTGAATCACATGCAGTTTCTGGACCTATGAGCAAGAGTTGTTATCTGGTAAGAAGAGTCACTATTGAGCTTCCATTGTCATAAACGGGGCAAATAGCACTGGCATCTGTTCCCACCAAGTACAGTGTATTGGAATGAAGAGCAGCTGCTGTTCTTGTCAGTTTCCTAAGCATAATTGAACTAGATTTGGCCCTTGTGTGTAGGAAGCACAGTTCTTTTGTTCTGAGCAAGCTCACTGTTCGGACCCCATAGGAAACACAGTAGAGTAGAGGAGTGCTCCTTTCTCAAAAGCAGAGTGTGTTTCTTGTAAGGCAACCTAGCATTTGTTTTCCAGTCCTAAATGGAGTTGAATCACATCCTGTTTTTGGTCCTACGATCAAGAGTTGTTTTCTCGTAATAAAGTCACTGTTGCGCTCCCATTGCCATACACAGTATAAATAGCACTTGCATCTGTTCCCAGCAAGTACAGTGTATTGGACTGAAGCGGAGCTACTGTTCTTGTCAGTTTCCTAAGCAGAGTTGAACTAGATATGGCCCGTGTGTGTAGGAAGCACAGTTCTTTTGTTCTGAGCAAGCTCATTGTTCGGACCCCATATGAACCACAGTAGAATAGAAGACTGCTCTTTTCTCAAAAGCAGAGTGTGTTTCTTGTAAGGCGAGCTAGCGTTTGTTTCCCAGTCCTAAATGGATTTGAATCACATGCAGTTTTTGGTCCTACGAGCAAGAGTTGTTTTCTGGAAAGGAAAGTCACTATTGTGCTCCCATTTCCATACACAGTGCAAATAGCACTCGCATCTGTTCCCAGCAAGTACAGTGTATTGGACTGAAGCGGAGCTACTGTTCTTGTCAGTTTCCTAAGCGGAGTCGAACTAATTATGGTCCCTGTGTGTAGGAACCACAGTTCTTTTGTTCTGAGCAAGCTCACTGTTCGGACACCATAGGAAACACAGTAGAGTAGAAGAGTGCTCTTTTCTCAAAAGCAGAGTGTGTTTCTTGTAAGGTGAGCTAGCGTTTGTTTCCCAATCCTAAATGGAGATGAATCACATGCAGTTTCTTGTCCTACGAGCAAGAGGTGTTTTCTGGTAAGAAGAGTCACTATTGCGCTCCCACTGTGATACATAGGGCAAATAGCACTGGCGTCTGTTCCCAGCATGTACAGTGTATTGGACTGAAGAGGATCTACTGTTCTTGTCAGTTTCCTAAGCAGACTTGAACTAGATATGGCCCGTGTGTATAGGAAGCACAGTTCTGTTGTTCTGAGAATGCTCACTGTTCTGGCCCTATGGGAAACACAGTATAGTAGAAGAGTGCTCTTTTCTAAAAAGCAGAGTGTGTTTCTTGTAAGGCGAGCTAGCGTTTGTTTCCCAGTCCTAAATGGAGTTGAATCACATGCAGTTTCTGGAGCTATGAGCATGAATTTTTTTCTGGTAAGAAGAGTCACTATTGCGCTCCCATTGTCATACATAGGGCAAATAGCACTGACGTCTGTTCCCAGCATGTACAGTGTATTGGACTGAAGAGCATCTACTGTTCTTGTCAGTTTCCTAAGCAGAGTTGAACTAGATATGGCCCGTGTGTGCTAGGAAGCACAGTTCTTTTGTTCTGAGAATGCTCACTGTTCTGGCCTTATAGGAAAGACATAAGAGTAGAAGAGTGCTCCTTTCTCAAAAGCAGAATGTGTTTCTTGTAAGTCAAGCTAGCGTTTGTTTCCCAGTTCTAAATGGAGTTGAATCACATGCAGTTTCTGGTCCTATGAGCAAGAGTTGTTTTCTGGTTAGAAGAGTCACTATTGCACTCCCATTGTCATAAACGGGGCAAATAGCACTGGCATCTGTGTACAGATGTATTGGACTGACGAGGAGCTCTTTTCTTGTCAGTTTCCTAAGCAGAGTTGAACTAGATATGGCCCGTGTGTGTAGGAAGCACAGTTCTTTTGTTCTGAGCAAGCTCACTGTTCGGACCCCATAGGAAACACAGTAGAGTAGAGGAGGGCTCTTTTCTCAAAAGCAGAGTGTGTTTCTTGTACGGTGAGCTAGTGTTTGTTTCCCAATCAGAAATGGAGTTGAATCCCATGTAGTTTCTGGTCCTACGAGCAAGAGGTGTTTTCTGATAAGAAGAGTCACTATTGCACGCCTATTGCCATACACAGTGCAAATAGCACGCGCGTCTGTTCCCAGCTAGTACAGTGTATTGGACTGAAGAGGAGCTACCGTTCTTGTCAGTTTCCTAATTAGAGTTGAACTAGATATGGCCCGTGTGTGTAGGAAGCACAGTTCTTTTGTTCTGAGCAAGCTCACTGTTCGGACCCCATAGGAAACACAGTAGAGTAGAAGAGTGCTCTTTTCTCAAAAGCAGAGTGTGTTTCTTGTAAGGCAAGCTAGAGTTTGTTTCCCATTCCTAAATGGAGTTGAGTCACATCCAGTTTTTGGTCCTACGAGCAAGAGTTGTTTTCTGGTAAGGAAAGTCACTATTGTGGTCCCAATTCCATACACAGTGCAAATAGCACTCGCGTCTGTTCCCAGCAAGAACAGTGTGTTGGACTGAAGAGGAGCTACTGTTCTTGTAGGTTTCCTAAGCAGAGTTGAACTAGATATGGCCCGTGTGTGTAGGAAGCACAGTTCTTTTGTTCTGAGCAAGCTCACTGTTGGGACCCCATAGGAAAGACAGTAGAGTAGAAGAGTGCTCTTTTCTCAAAAGCAGAGTGTGCTCCTTGTAAGGCGAGCTAGTGTTTGTTTCCCAGTCCTAAATGGAGTTGAATCACATGCAGTTTCTTGTCCTATGAGCAAGAGTTGTTTTCTGGTAAGAAGAGTCACTATTGTGCTCCCAATGCCATACACAGTACAAATAGCACTCGAGTCTCTTCCCAGCAAGTACAGTGTATTGCACTGAAGCGGAGCTACTGTTCTTGTCAGTTTCCTAAGCAGAGTTGAACTAGATATGGCCCATGTGTATAGGAAGCACAGTTCTTTTATTCTGAGCAAGCTCACTGTTCGGATCCCATAGGATACACAGTAGAGTAGAAGAGTGCTCTTTTCTCAAAAGCAGAGTGTGTTTCTTGTAAGGCTAGCTTGCATTTGTTTCCCAGTCCTAAATGGAGTTGAATCACATGCAGTTTCTGGTCCTACGAGCAAGAGTTGTTTTCTGGTAAGAAGAGTCAGTATTGCGCTCCCATTGTCATAAACAGGGCAAATAGCACAGGCATCTATTCCCAGCAAGTACAGTGTATTGGACTGAAGAGGATCTACTGTTCTTGTCAGTTTCCTAAGCATAATTGAACTAGATATGGCCCGTGTGTGTAGGAAGCACAGTTCTTTTGTTCTGAGCAAGCTAACTGTTTTGGCCCTATAGGAAACACTGTAGAGTAGAAGAGTGATCATTTCTCAAAAGCAGAGTGTGTTTCTTGTAAGGCGAGCTAGCGTTTGTTTCCCAGTCCTAAATGGAGTTGAATCACATGCAGTTTTTGGTACTACGAGCAAGAGTTGTTTTCTGGTAAGGAAAGTCACTATTGTGCTCCGATTGGCATACACAGTGCAAATAGCACTCGCGTCTGTTCCCAGGATGTACAGTGTATTGGACTGAAGCGGAGCTACTGGTCTTGTCAGTTTCCTAAGCAGAGTTGAACTAGATATGGCCCATGTGCATGGAAAGCACAGTTCTTTTGTTCTGAGCAAGCTCACTGTTCGTATCCCATTAGATACACAGTAGAGTAGAAGAGTGCTCTTTTCTCAAAAGCAGAGTGTGTTCCTTGTAAAGCGAGCTAGCGTTTGTTTCCCAGTCCTAAATGGAGTTGAATCACATGCAGTTTCTTGTCCTACGAGCAAGAGTTGTTTTCTAGTGAGGATAGTCACTATTGCGCTCCCATTGCCATACACAGTGCAAATATCATTCGCGTCAGTTCCCAGGAAGTACAGTGTACTGGACTAAAGCGGAGCTACTGTTCTTGTCAGTTTCCTAAGCAGAGTTGAACTAGATATGGCCCATGTGTGTAGGAAGCACAGTTCTTTTGTTCTGAGAATGCTCACTGTTCTGGCCTTATAGGAAAGACATTAGAGTAGAAGAGTGCTCTTTTCTCAAAAGCAGAGTGTGTTTCTTGTAAGGCGAGCTAGCGTTTGTTTCCCAGTCCTAAATGGAGTTGAATCACATGCAGTTTCTGGTCCTACGAGCAAGAGTAGTTTCTGGTAAGAAGAGTCACTATTGTGCTCCCATTGTCATACACAAGGCAAATAGCACCAGCGTCTAATCCCAGCAAGTAGAGTGTATTGGACTGAAGAGGATCTACCTTTCTTGTCAGTTTCCTAAGCAGAGTTGAACTAGATATGGCCCGTGTGTGTAGGAAGCATAGTTCTTTTGTTCTGAGCAAGCTCACTGTTCGGACCCCATAGGAAACACAGTAGAGTAGAAGAGTGCTCTTTTCTCAAAGCAGAGTGTGTTTCCTGTAAGGCAAGCTAGCGTTTGTTTCCCTGTCCTAAATGGAGTTGAATCACATCCTGTTTTTGGTCCTATGAGCAAGAGTTGTTTTCTGGTAAGGAAAGTTGCTATTGCACTCCCATTGCCATACACAGTGCAAATAGCACTCACGTCTGTTCCAAGCAAGTACAGTGTATTGAACTGAAGAGGAGCTACTGTTCTTGTCAGTTTCCTAAGTAGAGTTGAACTAGATATGGCCCGTGTGTGTAGGAAGCAAAGTTCTTTTGTTCTGAGCAAGCTCACTGTTTGGATGCCAGAAGATACACAGTAGAGTAGAAGAGTGCTCTTTTCTCAAAGGCAGAGTGTGTTTCTTGTAAGGCGAGCTAGCGTTTGTTTCCCAGTCCTAAATGGAGTTGAATCACATGCAGTTTTTGGTCCTACGAGCAAGAGTTTTTTTCTGGTAAGGAAAGTCACTATTGCTCTCCAATTTCCATACACAGTGCAAATAGCACTCGTGTCTGTTCCCAGCAAGTACAGTGTATTGGACTGGAGCGGAGCTACTGTTCTTGTCAGTTTCCTAAGCAGAGTTGAACTAGATATGGCCCGTGTCTGTAGAAGCACAGTTCTTTTATTCTGAGCAAGCTCACTGTTCTGATTCCATAGGATACACAGTAGAGTAGAAGAGTGGTCTTTCTCCAAAGCAGAGTGTGTTTCTTGTAAGGCGAGCTAGCAGTTGTTTCCCAGTCCTAAATGGAATTGAATCCCATGCAGTTTCTTGTCCTACGAGCAAGAGTTGTTTTCTGGTAATAAGAGTCACTATTGCGCTCCCATTGTCATACACAGGGCAAATAGCACTGGCGTCTGTTCCCAGCATGTACAGTGTATTGGACTGAAGAGGATCTACTGTTCTTGTCACTTTCCTAAGCAGAATTGAACTATATAAGGCGATATTTGTAGGAAGCACAGTTCTTTTGTTCTGAGCAAACTCACTGTTCTGGCACTATGGGAAACACAGTAGAGTAGAAGAGTGCTCTTTTCTCAAAAGCAGAGTGTGTTTCTTGTAAGGCGAGCTAGAGTTTGTTTCCCAGTTCTAAATGGTGTTGAATCACATGCAATTTCAGGTCCTATGAGCATGAATTTTTTCTGGTAAGAAGAGTCACTATTGCGCTCCCATTGTCATACACAGGGCAATTAGCACTGACGTTTGTTCCCAGCATGTACAGTGTATTGGACTGAAGAGGATCTACTGTTCTTGTCAGTTTCCTAAGCAGAATTGAACTAGATTTGGCCGTGTGTGTAGGAAGCACAGTTCTTTTGTTCTGAGTAAGCTCACTGTTCTGGCCCTATAGGAAACAAAGTAGTGTAGAAGAGTGATGTTTTCGAAAAAACAGAGTGTGTTACTTGTAAGGCGAGCTAGCATTTGTTTCCCAGTCCTAAATGGAGTTGAATCACATGTAGTTTTTGGTCCTACGAGCAAGAGTTGTTTTCTGGTAAGGAAAGTCACTATTGCGCTCCCATTGCCATACAAAGTGCAAATAGCACTCCCGTCTGTTCCCAGCAAGTACAGTGTATTGGACTGAAGAGGAGCTAATGTTCTTGTCAGTTTCCTAAGCAGAATTGAACTAGATATGGCCGTATTTGTAGGAAGCACAGTTGTTGTTCTGAGCAAAGTCACTGTTCTGGCCCTATAGGAAACACAGTAGAGTAGAACAGTGCTCTTTTCTCAAAAGCAGAGTGTGTTTCTTGTAAGGCGAGCTAGCGTTTGTTTCCCAGTCCTAAATGGAGTTGAATCACATGCTGTTTCTTGTCCTAAGAGCAAGAGTTGTTTTCTGGTAAGGAAAGTCACTATTGTGCTCCCATTGCCATACACAGTGCAAATAGCACTCGCGTCTGTTCCCAGCAAGTACAGTGAATTGGACTGAAGCGGAGCTAATGTTCTTGTCAGTTTCCTAAGCAGAGTTGAACTAGATATGGCCCCTGTCTGTAGGAAGCACAGTTCTTTTATTCTGAGCAAGCTCACTGTTTAGACACCATAGGAAACACAGTCGAGTAGAAGAGTGCTCTTTTCTCAAAAGCAGAGTGTTTTTTTTGTAAGGGGAGCTAGCGTTTGTTACCCAGTCCTAAATGGAGTTGAATCCCATGCAGTTTCTTGTCCTACGAGCAAGAGTTGTTTTCTGGTAAGAAGAGTCACTATTGTGCTCCCATTGTCATACACAGGGCAAATAGCACTGGCGTCTGTTCACAGCATGTACAGTGTACTGGACTGAAGAGGATCTACAGTTCTTGTCAGTTTCTTAAGCAAAATTGAACTAGATATGGCCGTTTTGTAGGAACCACAGTTATTTTTTTCTGAGCAAGCTTACTGTTCTGGCCCTATAGCAAACACATTAGAGTAGAAGAGTGCTCTTTTCTCAAATGCAGAGTGTGTTTCTTGTAAGGCAAGCTAGCGTTTGTTTCCCAGTCCTAAATGGAGTTGCATCACATGCAGTTTTTGGTCCTACGAGCAAGAGTTTTTTGTGGTAAGGAAAGTAACTATTGCTTCCCATTGCCATACACAGTGCAAATAGCACTCGCTTCTGTTCCCAGCAAGTACAGTGTATTGGACTGAAGAGGATCTACTGTTCTTGTCAGTTTGCTAAGCAAAATTGAACTAGATATGGCCCGTGTGTGTAGGAAGCACAGTTCTTTGTTCTGAGAAAGCTCACTGTTCGGACCCCATAGGAAACACAGTAGAGGAGAGGGGTCTTTTCTCAAAAGGAGAGTGTGTTTCTTGTAAGGCGAGCTAGCGTGTGTTTCCAATTCCTAAATGGAGTTGAATCACATGCAGTTTCTGGTCCTACCAGCAAGAGTTCTTTTCTGGTAAGAAGAGTCACTATTGTGCTCCATTGTCATACACAAGGCAAATAGCAATGGCGTCTAATCCCAGCAAGTACAGTGTATTGGACTGAAGAGGATCTACCTTTCTTGTCAGTTTCCTAAGCAGAGTTGAACTATTTATGGACCGTGTAGGTAGGAAGCACAGTTCTTTTGTTCTGAGCAAGGTCACTGTTCGGACCCCATAGGAAACACAGTAGAGTAGAACAGTGCTCTTTTCTCAAAGCAGAGTGTGTTTCTTGTATGCAAGCTAGCGTTTGTTTCCCTGTCATAAATGGAGTTGAATCACATGCAGTTTCTGGTCCTACGAGCAAGAGTTGTTTTCTGGTAAGGAAAGTCACTATTCCACTCCCATTGCCATACACAGTGCAAATAGCACTCACGTCTGTTCCAAGCAAGTACAGTGTATGGACTGAAGAGGAGCTACTGTTCTTGTCAGTTTCCTAAGTAGAGTTGAACTAGACATGGCCTGTTTGTGTAGGAAGCATAGTTCTTTTGTTCTGAGCAAGCTCACTGTTCAGATCCCATAGATACACAGTAGAGTAGAAGAGTGATCTTTTCTCAAAAGCAGAGTGTGTTTCTTGTAAGGCGAGCTAGCGTTTGTTTCCCAGTCCTAAATGGAGTTGAATCCCATGCAGTTTCTTGTCCTACGAGCAAGAGTTGTTTTCTGGTAAGAAGAGTCACTATTGTGCTCCCATTGTCATACACAGGGCAAATTGCACTGGCGTCTGTTCCCAGCATGTACAGTGTATTGGATTGAAGAGGATCTACTGTTCTTGTCAGTTTCCTAAGCAGAATTGAACTAGATATGGCCGTGTGTGTAGGAAGAACAGTTCTTTTTTCTGAGCAAGCTCAATGTTCTGGCCCTATAGGAAACACAATAGAATAGAAGAGTGCTCTTGTCTCAAAAGCAGAGTGTGTTTCTTGTAAGGCAAGCTAGCGTTTTTTTCCCAGTCCCTAAATTTAGTTGAATCACATGCAGTTTTTTCGTCCTATGAGCAAGAGTTTTTTTTCTGGTAAGGAAAGTAACTATTGCTCTCCCACCGCCATACACAGTGCAAATAGCACTGGCGTGTGTTCCCAGCAAGTACAGTGTATTGGACTTAAGAGGAGCTACAGTTCTTGTCAGTTTACTAAGCAGAGTTGAACTAGATACGGCCGTGTGTGTAGGAAGCACAGTTCTTTTGTTCTGAGCAAGCTCACTCTTCGGACCCCATAGGAAACACTGTAAAGTAGAAGAGTCCTGTTTTTTCAAAAGCAGAGTGTGTTTCTTGTAAGGAGAGCTAGCATTTGTTTCCCAATCAGAAATGGTGTTGAATGCCATGCAGTTTCTGGTCCTATGAGCAAGAGTTGTTTTCTGAAAAGAAGAGTCACTATTGCGCTCCTATTGCCATACATAGTGCAAATAGCACTCGCGTCTGTACCCAGCAAGTACAGTGTATTGGACTGAAGAGGAGCTACAGTTCCTGTCAGTTTCATAAGCAGAGTTGAACTAGATATGGCCCGTGTGTGTAGGAAGCACAGTTCTTTTGTTCTGAGCAAGCTCACTGTTCGGACCCCATAGGAAACACAGTAGAGAAGAGGGGTCTTTTCTCAAAAGCAGAGTGTGTTTCTTTGAAGGCGAGCTAGCATTTGTTTCCCAATCCTAAATGGAGATGAATCACATGCAGTTTCTGGTCCTACGAGCAAGAGTTGTTTTCTGGTAAGAAGAGTCACTATTGTGCTCCCATTGCCATACACAGTGCAAATAGCACTTGTGTCTGTTCCCAGCAAGTACAGTGTATTGGACTGAAGAGAGCTACTGTTCTTGTCAGTTTCCAAAGCAGAGTTGAACTAGATATGGCCCGTGTGTGTAGGAATCACAGTTCTTTTGTTCTAAGCAAGCTCACTGTTCGGACCCCATACGAAACACAGTCGAGTAGAAGAGTGCTCTTTTCTCAAAAGCAGAGTGTGTTTCTTGCAAGGCGAGCTAGCGTTTGTTTCCCATTCCTAAATGGAGTTGAATCACATGCAGTTTCTGGTCCTACGAGCAAGAGTTGTTTTCTGGTAAGAGAGTCACTATTGCGCTCCCATTGTCATACACAGGGTAAATAGCACTGGCGTCTGTTCCCAGCAAGTACAGTGTATTGGACAGAAGCGGAGTTACTCTTCATGTCAGTTTCCTAAGCATAGTTGAACTAAATATGGCCCCTGTGTGTAGGAAGCACAGTTCTTTTGTTCTGAGCAAGCTCACTGTTCAGACCCCATTGGAAGCACAGTAGAGTAGAACAGTGCTCTTTTCTCAAAAGCAGAGTATGTTTCTTGTAAGATGAGCTAGCGTTTGTTTCCCAGTCCTAAATGGAGTTGAATCACATGCAGTTTTTGGTCCTACGAACAAGAGTTTTTTTCTGTAAGGAAAGAAACTATTGCTTTCCCATTGCCATACACAGTGCTAATAGCACTCGCGTCTGTTCCCAGCAAGTACAGTGTATTGGACTGAAGAGGATCTACTGTTCTTGTCAGTTTCCTAAGCAGAATTGAACTAGATACGGCCGAATTTTAGGAAGCACAGTTCTTTTGTTCTGAGCAAACTCACTGTTCTGGCCATTATAGGAAACACAGTAGAGTAGAAGAGTGCTCTTTTCTCAAAAGCATAGTGTGTTTCTTGTAAGGCGAGCTAGCGTTTGTTTCCCAGTCCTAAATGGAGTTGAATCCCATGCATTTCTTGTCCTACGAGCAAGAGTTGTTTTCTAGTAAGAAGAGTCACTATTGCGCTCCCATTGTCATACACAGGGCAAATAGCACTGGCGTCTGTTCACAGCATGTACAGTGTATTGGACTGAAGAGGATCAACTGTTCTTGTCAGTTTCCTAAGCAGAATTGAACTAGATATGGCCGTGTGTGTAGGAAGCACAGTTCTTTTGTCTGAGCAAGCTCACTGTTCGGATCCCATAGGATACACAGTAGAGTAGAAGAGTGCTCTTTTCTCAAAAGCAGAGTGTGTTTCTTGTAAGGCGAGCTAGCGTTTATTTCCCACCCTAAATGGAGTTGAATCACATGCAGTTTCTGGTCCTACGAGCAAGAGTTGTTTTCTGGTAAAGAAAGTCACTTTTGTGCTCCCATTGCCATACACAGTGCAAATAGCACTTGCGTCTGTTCCCAACAAGTACAGTGTATTGGACTGAAGCGGAGCTACTGTTCTTGTCAGTTTCCTAAGCAGAGTTGAACTAGATATCCCCCGTGTGTGCAGGAAGCACAGTTCTTTTGTTCTGAGAAAGCTCAGTGTTCGGACCCCATAGGAAACACAGTTGAGTAGAAGAGTGCTCTTTTCTCAAAAGCATAGAGTGTTTCTTGTAAGGTGAGCTAGCGTTTGTTTCCCAGTCCTAATTGGAGTTGAATCACATGCAGTTTTTGGTCCTACGAGCAAGAGTTTTTTTTTGGTAAGGAAAGTCACTATTGTGCTCCCATTGCCATACACAGTACAAATAGCACTCGCGTCTGTTGTCAGCAAGTGCAGTGTATTGGACTGAAGAGGAGCTACTGTTCATGTCAGTTTCCTAAGCAGAGTTGAACTAGATATGGCCCATGTGTGTAGGAAACACAGTTCTTTTGTTCTGAGAAAGCTCACTGTTCGGACCCATAGGAAACACAGTAGAGTAGAAGACTGCTCTTTTCTCAAAAGCAGAGTGTTTTTCTTGTAAGGCGAGCTAGCGTTTATTTCCCAAACCTAAATGGAGATGAATCACATGCAGTTTCTTGTTCTACGAGTAAGAGTTGTTTTCTGCTAAGAAGAGTCACTATTGCGCTCCCATTGTCATACACAGGGCAAATAGCACTGGCATCTGTTCCCAGCATGTACAGTGTATTGGACTGAAGAGGATCTACTGTTCTTGTCAGTTTCCTAAGCAGAGTTGAACTAGATATGGCCCGTGTGTGTAGGAAGCACAGTTCTTTTGTTCTGAGCAAGCTAACTGTTTTGGCCCTATAGGAAACACAGTAGAGTAGAAGAGTGATCATTTCTCAAAAGCAGAGTTTGTTTATTGTAAGGCGAGCTAGGTTTTGTTTCCCAGTCCTAAATGGTGTTGAATCACATGCAGTTTTTGGTCCTACGAGCAAGAGTGGTTTTCTGGTAAGGAAAGTCACCATTGTGCTCCAATTGGTATAGACAATGCAAATAGCACTCGCGTCTGTTCCCATCAAGTACATTGTATTGGACTGAAGAGGAGCTACTCATCTTGTCAGTTTCCTAAGCAGAGTTGAACTAGATATGGCCCGTGTTTGTAGGAAGCACAGTTCTTTTTTTCTGAGCAAGCTCACTGTTCGGACCCCATAGGAAACACAGTAGAGTAGAAGACTGCTCTTTTCTCAAAAGCAGAGTGTGTTTCTTGTAAGGCAAGCTAATGTTTGTTTCCCAGTCATAAATGGAGTTGAATCACATGCAGTTTCTTGTCCTACGAGCAAGAGTTGTTTTCTGGTAAGAAGAGTCACTATTGTGCTCCATTGTCATACACAGGGCAAATAGCACTGGCGTCTGTTCCCAGCATGTACAGTGTATTGAACTGAAGAGGACCTACTGTTCTGGTTACTTTCCTAAGCAGAATTGAACTAGATAAGGCTGTATTTGTAGGAAGCACAGTTCTTTTTTTCTGAGCAAACTCACTGTTCTGGCCCTATAGGAAACACAGTAGAGTAGAAGAGTCCTCTTTTCTCAAAAGCAGAGTGTGTTTCTTGTAAGGCGAGCTAGCGTTTGTTTCCCAGTCCTAATGGAGTTGAATCACATGCAGTTTTGGTCCTACGAGCAAGAGTTGTTTTCTGGTAAGGAAAGTCACTATTGTGCTCCCATTACCATACACAGTACAAATAACACTCGCGTCTGTTCCCAACAAGTACAGTGTATTGGACTGAAGTGGAGCTACTGTTTTTGTCAGTTTCCTAAGCAGAGTTGAACTAGATATGGCCACTGTGTGTAGGAAGCACAGTTCTTTTGTTCTGAGGCAAGCTCACTGTTCGGACCCCATAGGAAACACAGTTGAGTAGAAGAGTGCTCTTTTCTCAAAAGCAGAGAGTGTTTCTTGTAAGGCGAGCTAGCGTTTGTTTCCCAGTCCTAAATGGAGTTGAATCACATATAGTTTTTGGTCCTACGAGCAAGAGTTTTTTTTTTGGTAAGGAAAAGTCACTATTGTGCTCCCATTGCCATACACAGTACATATAGCACTCGCGTCCGTTCCCAGCAAGTGCAGTGTATTGGACTGAAGAGGAGCTACTGTTCTTGTCAGTTTCCTAAGCAGAGTTGAACTAGATATGGCCCATGTGTGTAGGAAACACAGTTCTTTTGTTCTGAGCAAGCTCACTGTTCGGACCCCATAGAAAAACAGTAGAGTAGAAGACTGCTCTTTTCTCAAAAGCAGAGTGTGTTTCTTGTAAGGCGAGCTAGCGTTTGTTTCCCAGTCCTAAGTGGAGTTGAATCACATGCAGTTTCTGGTCCTACGAGCAAGACTTGTATTCTGGTAAGAGAGTCACTATTGCGCTCCCCTTGTCATACACAGGGCAAATAGCAGTGGCGTCTGTTCCCAGCAAGTACAGTGTATTGGACTGAAGCGGAGCTACTCTTCATTTCAGTTTCCTATGCATAGTTGAACTAGATATGGCCCCTGTGTGTAGGAAGCACAGTTCTTTTGTTCTGAGCAAGCTCACTGTTCCGACCGCATTGGAAACACAGTAGAGTAGAAGAGTGCTCTTTTCTCAAAAGCAGAGTCTGTTTCTTGTATGCGAGCTAGCGTTTCGTTCCCTGTCCTAAATGGAGTTGAATCACATTCAGTTTCTTGTCCTATGAGCAAGAGTTGTTTTCTGGTAAGAAGAGTCACTATTGTGCTCCCATTGTCATACACAGGGCAAATAGCACTGGCGTCTGTTCCCAGCATGTCCAGTGTATTGGACTGAAGAGGATCTACTGTTCTTGTCAGTTTCCTAAGCAGAATTGAATTAGATATGGCCGTATTTGCAGGAAGCACAGTTCTTTTGTTCTGAGCAAACTCAGTGTTCTGGCCCTATAGGAAACACAGTAGAGTAGAAGAGTGCTCTTTTCTCAAAAGCAGAGTGTGTTTCTTGTTAGGCGAGGTAGCGTTTGTTTCCCAGTCCTTAATGGAGTTGAATCACATGCAGTTTTTGGTCCTACGAGCAAGAGTTGTTTTCTGGTAAGGAAAGTCACTATTGTGCTCCCATTGCCATACACAGTGCAAATAGCACTCGCGTCTTTTCCCAGCAAGTACAGTGTATTGGACTGAAGCGGAGCTACTGTTCTTGTCAGTTTCCTAAGCAGAGTTGAAATAGATATGGCCCGTGTGTGTAGGAAGCACAGTTCTTTTGTTCTGAGCAAGCTCACTGTTCGGATCCCATAGGATACACAGTAGAGTAGAAGAGTGCTCTTTTCTCAAAAGCAGAGTGTGTTTCTTGTAAGGCGAGCTAGCTTTTGTTTCCCAACCCTAAATGGAGTTGAATCACATGTAGTTTTTGGTCCTACGAGCAAGAGCTTTTTTTTTTGGTAAGGAAAGTCACTATTGTGCTCCCATTGCCATACACAGTACATATAGCACTCGCGTCTGTTCCCAGCAAGTACAGTGTATTGGACTGAAGCGGAGCTACTGTTCTTGTCAGTTTCCTACGCAGAGTTGAACTAGATATGGCCCATGTGTGTAGGAAACACAGTTCTTTTGTTCTGAGCAAGCTCACTGTTCGGACCCCATAGGAAACACAGTAGAGTAGAAGACTGCTCTTTTCTCAACAGCAGAGTGTGTTTCTTGTAAGTCAAGCTAGCATTTGTTTCCCAGTCCTAAATGGAGTTGAATCACATGCAGTTTTTGGTCCTATGAGCAAGAGTTGTTTTCTGGTAAGAAGAGTCACTATTGCGCTCCCATTGTCATACACAGGGCAAATAGCACTGGCGTCTGTTCCCAGCAAGTACAGTGTATTGGACTGAAGAGGATCTACTGTTCTTTTCATTTTCCTAAGCAGAATTGAACTAGATATGGCCCGTGTGTGTAGGAAGCACAGTTCTTTTGTTCTAAGCAAGCTAACTGTTTTGGCCCTATAGGAAACACTGTAGAGTAGAAGAGTGATCATTTCTCAAAAGCAGAGTGTGTTACTTGTAAGGCGAGCTAGCGTTTGTTTCCTAGACAGAAATGGAGTTGAATCCCATGCAGTTTCTGGTCCTACCAGCAAGAGGTGTTTTCTGATAAGAAGAGTCACTATTGCGCTCCTATTACCATACACAGTGGAAATAGCACTCGCGTCTGTTCCCAGCTAGTACAGTGTATTGGACTGAAGAGGAGCTACCATTCTTGTCAGTTTCCTTAGCAGAGTTGAACTAGATATGGCCCGTGTGTGTAGGAAGCTGAGTTCTTTTGTTCTGAGCAAGCTCACTATTCGGACCCCATAGGAAACACAGTAGAGTAGAAGAGTGCTCTTTTCTCAAAAGCAGAGTGTGTTTCTTGTAAGGCGAGCTAGCTGTTTTCTATGTGGCCAGAACAGTGAGCTTGCTCAGAACAAAAGAACTGTGCCTCCTACACACATGGGCCATATCTAGTTCAACTCTGCTTCGGAAACTGACAAGAACAGTAGATCCTCTTCAGTCCAATACACTGTACATGCTGGGAACAGACGCCAGTGCTATTTGCCCTGTGTATGACAATGGGAGCGCAATTGTGACTCTTCTTACCAGAAAACAAGTCTTGCTCGTAGGATCAGAAACTGCATGTGATTCAACTCCATTTAGGACTGAGAAACAAACGCTAGCTCGCCTTACAAGAAACACACTCTGCTTTTGAGAAAAGAGCCCTCTTCTACTCTACTGTGTTTCCTAAAGTGCCAGAACAGAGAGCTTGCTCAGAACAAAAGAACTGTGCTTCCTACACACACGGGCCATATCTAGTTCAATTCTGCTTAGGAAACTGACTAGAACAGTAGCTCCTCTTCAGTCCAATACACTGTACTTGCTGGGAACATACGCGAGAGCTATTTGCACTGTGTACAGCAATGGGAGCGCAATAGTGACTCTTCTTACCAGAAAACAACTCTTGCTCGTAGGACTAGAAACTGAATGTCATTCAACTCCATTTAGGACTGGGAAACAAACGCTAGCTCGCCTTACAAGAAACACACTCTGCTTTTGAGAAAAGAGCACTCTTCTACTCTACTGTGTTTCCTATAGCGGCAGAACAGTGAGCTTGCTCAGAACAAAAGAACTGTGCTTCCTACACACACGGCCATATCTAGTTCAATTCTGTTTAGTAAACTGACAAGAACAGTAGATCCTCTTCAGTCCAATACACTGTACATGCTGGGAACAGACGCAAGTGCTATTTGCACTGTGTTCAGCAATGGGAGCGCAATAGTGCCTCTTCTTACCAGAAAACAACTCTTGCTCATAGGACCAGAAACTGCAAGGCATTCAACTCCATTTACGACTGGGAAACAAACACCAGCTCGCCTTACAAGAAACACACTCTGCTTTTGAGAAAAGAGCAATCTTCTACTCTACTGTGTTTCCTATAGGGCCAGAACAGTGAGTTTGCTCAGAAAAAAAGAACTGTGCTTCCTACAAATACAGCCTTATCTAGTTCAATTCTGCTTAGGAAAGTAACCAGAACAGTAGGTCCTCTTCAGTTCAATACACTGTACATGCTGGGAACAGACGCCAGAGCTATTTGCCCTGTGTATGACAATGGGAGCAAAATAGTGTCTCTTCTTACCAGAAAACGACTCTTGCTCGTAGGACCAGAAACTGCATGGGATTCAACTCCACTTAGGACTGGGAAACAAACGCTATCTTGCCTTACACGAAACAAGCTCTGCTTTTGAGAAAAGGGCACACTTCTACTCTCTTGTGTTTTTTATGGGGTCCGAACAGTGAGCTTGCTCAGAACAAAAGAACTGTGCTTCCTACACACACGGGCCATATCTAGTTCAACTCTGCTTAGGAAACTGAATAGAAGAGTAGCTCCTCTTCAGTCCAATACACTGTACTTGCTGGGAACATACGCGAGTGCTATTTGCACTGCGTACAGCAATGGGAGTGCAATAGTGACTCTTCTTACCAGAAAACAACTCTTGCTCGTAGGACCAGAAACTGCATGGGATTCAACTCCACTTAGGACTGGGAAACAAACGCTATCTTGCCTTACACGAAACAAGCTCTGCTTTTGAGAAAAGGGCACACTTCTACTCTATTGTGTTTCCTATGGGGTCCGAACAGTGAGCTTGCTCAGAAAAAAAGAACTGTGCTTCCTACACACACGGGCCATATCTAGTTCAACTCTGCTTAGGAAACTGACAAGAACAGTAGCTCCTCTTCAGTCCAATACACTGTACTTGATTGGAACAGACGCAAGTGCTATTTGTACTGTGTACAGCAATGGGAGTGCAATAGTGACTCTTCTTAGCAGAAAACAACTCTTGCTCGTAGGACCAGAAACTGCATGTCATTCAAGTCCATTTATGACTGGGAAGCAAACGCTAGCTCGCTTTACAAGAAACACACTCTGCTTTTGAGAAAAGAGCACACTTCTACTCTACTGTGTTTCGTATGTGGTCCGAACAGTGATCTTGCTCAGAACAAAAGATCTGTGCTTCCTACACACACATGGCCATATCTAGTTCAACTCTGCTTAGGAAACTGACAAGAACAGTAGCTCCTCTTCAGTCCAATACACTGTACTTGCTGGGAGCAGACGCGAGTGCTATTTGCACTGTGTATGGCAATGGGAACTCAAGTGACTTTCCTTACCAGAAAAAAACTCTTGCTCATAGGACCAAAAACTGCATGTGATTCAACTCCATTTAGGACTGGGAAACAAACGCTAGCTCACCTTACAAGAAACACACTCTGCTTTTGAGAAAAGAGCACTCTTCTACTCTACTGTGTTTCCTATAGGGCCAGAACAGTGAGCTTGCTCAGAACAAAAGAACTGTGCTTCCTACACACACGGCCATATCTAGTTCAATTCTGTTTAGTAAACTGACAAGAACAGTAGATCCTCTTCAGTCCAATACACTGTACATGCTGGGAACAGACGCAAGTGCTATTTGCACTGTGTTCAGCAATGGGAGCGCAATAGTGACTCTTCTTACCAGAAAACAACTCTTGCTCATAGGACCAGAAACTGCAAGGCATTCAACTCCATTTACGACTGGGAAACAAACACCAGCTCGCCTTACAAGAAACACACTCTGCTTTTGAGAAAAGAGCAATCTTCTACTCTACTGTGTTTCCTATAGGGCCAGAACAGTGAGTTTGCTCAGAAAAAAAGAACTGTGCTTCCTACAAATACAGCCTTATCTAGTTCAATTCTGCTTAGGAAAGTAACCAGAACAGTAGGTCCTCTTCAGTTCAATACACTGTACATGCTGGGAACAGACGCCAGAGCTATTTGCCCTGTGTATGACAATGGGAGCAAAATAGTGTCTCTTCTTACCAGAAAACGACTCTTGCTCGTAGGACCAGAAACTGCATGGGATTCAACTCCACTTAGGACTGGGAAACAAACGCTATCTTGCCTTACACGAAACAAGCTCTGCTTTTGAGAAAAGGGCACACTTCTACTCTATTGTGTTTCCTATGGGGTCCGAACAGTGAGCTTGCTCAGAACAAAAGAACTGTGCTTCCTACACACACGGGCCATATCTAGTTCAACTCTGCTTAGGAAACTGAATAGAAGAGTAGCTCCTCTTCAGTCCAATACACTGTACTTGCTGGGAACATACGCGAGTGCTATTTGCACTGCGTACAGCAATGGGAGTGCAATAGTGACTCTTCTTACCAGAAAACAACTCTTGCTCGTAGGACCAGAAACTGCATGGGATTCAACTCCACTTAGGACTGGGAAACAAACGCTATCTTGCCTTACACGAAACAAGCTCTGCTTTTGAGAAAAGGGCACACTTCTACTCTATTGTGTTTCCTATGGGGTCCGAACAGTGAGCTTGCTCAGAAAAAAAGAACTGTGCTTCCTACACACACGGGCCATATCTAGTTCAACTCTGCTTAGGAAACTGACAAGAACAGTAGCTCCTCTTCAGTCCAATACACTGTACTTGATTGGAACAGACGCAAGTGCTATTTGTACTGTGTACAGCAATGGGAGTGCAATAGTGACTCTTCTTAGCAGAAAACAACTCTTGCTCGTAGGACCAGAAACTGCATGTCATTCAAGTCCATTTATGACTGGGAAGCAAACGCTAGCTCGCTTTACAAGAAACACACTCTGCTTTTGAGAAAAGAGCACACTTCTACTCTACTGTGTTTCGTATGTGGTCCGAACAGTGATCTTGCTCAGAACAAAAGATCTGTGCTTCCTACACACACATGGCCATATCTAGTTCAACTCTGCTTAGGAAACTGACAAGAACAGTAGCTCCTCTTCAGTCCAATACACTGTACTTGCTGGGAGCAGACGCGAGTGCTATTTGCACTGTGTATGGCAATGGGAACTCAAGTGACTTTCCTTACCAGAAAAAAACTCTTGCTCATAAGACCAAAAACTGCATGTGATTCAACTCCATTTAGGACTGGGAAACAAACGCTAGCTCACCTTACAAGAAACACACTCTGCTTTTGAGAAAAGAGCACTCTTCTACTCTACTGTGTTTCCTATAGGGCCAGAACAGTGAGCTTGCTCAGAACAAAAGAACTGTGCTTCCTACACACACGGCCATATCTAGTTCAATTCTGTTTAGTAAACTGACAAGAACAGTAGATCCTCTTCAGTCCAATACACTGTACATGCTGGGAACAGACGCCAGTGGTATTTGCACTGTGTACGGCAATGGTAGCACAATAGTGACTCTTTTTACCAGAAAATAACTCTTGCTCGTACGACCAGAAACTGCAAGTGATTCAACTCCATTTATGACTGGGAAACAAACTCCAGCTCGCCTTACAAGAAACACAGTCTGCTTTTGAGAAAAGAGCACTCTTCTACTCTACTGTGTTTCCTATAGTGCCAGAACAGTGAGCTTGCTCAGAAAAAAAGAACTGTGCTTCCTACACACACGGGCCATATCTAGTTCAACTCTGTTTAGGAAACTGACTAGAACAGTAGCTCCTCTTCAGTCCAATACACTGTACTTGCTGGGAACATACGCGAGTGCTATTTGCACTGTGTACAGCAATGGGAGTGCAATAGTGACTCTTCTTACCAGAAAACAATTCTAGCTCTTAGGACCAGAAACTGCATGTGATTCAACTCCACATAGGACTGGGAAACAAACGCTATCTTGCCTTACACGAAACAAGCTCTGCTTTTGAGAAAAGGGCACACTTCTACTCTACTGTTTTTCCCTTGTGGTCCGAACAGTGAGCTTGCTCAGAACAAAAGAACTGTGCTTACTACACACACGGTCATATCTAGTTCAATTCTGCTTATGAAACTGACAAGAACAGTAGATCCTCTTCAGTCCCATACACTGTACTTGCTGGGAACAGACGCCAGTGCTATTTGCACTGTGTATGACAATGGGAGCGCAATAGTGACTCTACTTACCAGAAAACAACTCTTGCTCGTAGGACCAGAAACTGCATGTGATTCAACTCCATTTAGGACTGGGAAACAAACTCTAGCTCGCCTAACAAGAAACACACTCTGCTTTTGAGAAAAGATCACTCTTCTACTCTACTGTGTTTCCTATAGACCCAGAATAGTGAGCTTGCTCAGAACAAAAGAAATGTGCTTCCTACACACACGGGCCATATCTAGTTCAATTCTGCTTAGGAAACTGACAAGAACAGTAGCTCCTCTTCAGTCCAATACACTGTTCTTGCTGGGAAGAGACACCAGTGATATTTGCACTGTGTATGGCAATGGGACAACAATAGTGACTTTCCTTACCTGAAAAAAACTCTTACTCGTAGGACCAAAAACTGCATGTGATTCAACTCCATTTAGGACTGGGAAACGTACGCTAGCTCGCCTTACAAGAAACACACTCTGCCTTTGAGAAAAGGGTACTCTTCTACACTACTGTGTTTCTTATGGGGTCAGAAAAGTGAGGTTGCTCAGAACAAAAGACCAGTGCTTCCTACACACAGGGGCCATATCTAGATAAATTCTCCTTAGGAAACTGACAAGGACAGTAGATCTTCTTCAGTCCAATACACTGTACATGCTGCGAATAGACGCCAGTGCTATTTGCCCTGTGTATGACAATGGGAGCGCAATAGTGACTCTTCTTACCAGAAAACAACTCTTGCTCGTAGGACCAGAAACTGCATGTGATTGAACTCCATTTAGGACTTCGAAACAAACGTTAGCTCGCCTTACAAGAAACACACTCTGCTTTTGAGAAAAGAGCCCTCTTCTATTCTAAAGTGTTTCCTATGGGGTCCGAACAGTGAGCTTGCTCAGAACAAAAGAACTGTGCTTCCGACACACACGGGTCATATCTAGTTCAACTCTGCTTAGGAAACTGACAAGAACAGTAGCTCCTCTTCAGTCCAAAACAATGTACTTGCTGGGAACAGACGCCAGTGCTATTTGCCCTGTGTATGACAATGGGAGCACAATAGTGACTCTTCTTCCCACAAAACAACTCTAGCTCTTAGGAGCAGAAACTGCATGTGATTCAACTCCATTTAGGACTGGGTAACAAATGCTAGCTCGCCTTACAAGAAACACACTCTGCTTTTGAGAAAAGAGCACTCTTCTACTCTACTGTGTTTCCAATAGGGCCTGAATAATGAGCTTGCTCAGAACAAAAGAACCGTGCTTCCTACACACACGGGCTATATCTAGTTCAACTCTGCTTAGGAAACTGACAAGAACAGTAGCTCCTCTTCAGTGCAATACACTGTACATGCTGGGAACAGATGCCAGTGCTATTTGCCCTGTGTATGATAATGGGAGCGCAATAGTGACTCTTCTTACCAGAAAACAACTCTTGCTCATAGGAACAAAAACTGCATGTGATTCAACTCCATTTAGGACTGGGAAACAAACGCTAGCTCGCCTTACAAGAAACACACATTGCTTTTGAGAAAAGAGCACTCTTCTACTCTACTGTGTTTCCTGTAGTGCCAGAACAGTGAGCTTGCTCAGAACAAAAGAACTGTGCTTCCTACACACACTGGCCATATCTAGTTCAACTCTGTTTAGTAAACTGACAAGAACAGTAGATCCTCTTCAGTACAATACACTGTACATTCTGGGAACAGACGCCAGTGGTATTTGCACTGTGTACGGCAATGGGAGCACAATAGTGACACTTTTTACCACAAAACAACTCTTGCTCGTAGGAACAGAAACTGCATGTGATTCAACTCCATTTAGAACTGGGATCCAAACACTAGCTCGCCTTACAATAAACACACTCTTCTTTTGAGAAAAGAGCACTCTTCTACTCTACTGTGTTTCCTATGGGTTCCGAACAGTGAGCTTGCTCCAAACAAAAGAACCGTGCTTCCAACACACACGGGCCATATCTAGTTCAACTCTGCTTAGGAAACTGACAAGAACAGTAGATCCTCCTCAGTCCAATACACTGTACTTGCTGGGAACAGACACCAGTGCTATTTGCACTGTGTATGACAATGGGAGCACAATAGTGAGTCTTCTTACCAGAAAACAACACTTGCTCGTAGGAACAAAAACTGCATGTGATTCAACTCCATTTAGGACTGGGAAACAAATGCTAGCTCGCCTTACAAGAAACACACATTGCTTTTGAGAAAAGAGCACTCTTCTACTCTACTGTGTTTCCTATAGCGCCAGAACAGTGAGCTTGCTCAGAACAAAAGAACTGTGCTTCCTACACACACGGGCCATATCTAGTTCAACTCTGTTTAGTAACCTGACAAGAACAGTAGATCCTCTTCAGTCCAATACACTGAACATTCTGGGAACAGACGCCAGTGGTATTTGCACTGTGTATGGCAATGGGAGCGCAATAGTGAGTCTTCTTACCAGAAAACAACTCTTGCTCGTAGGAACAAAAACTGCATGTGATTCAACTAGACTTAGGACTGGGAAACAAACGCTATCTTGCCTTACACGAAACAAGCTCTGCTTTTGAGAAAAGGGCACACTTCTTCTCTACTGTGTTTCCTATGAGGTCCGAACAGTGAGCTTGCTCAGAACAAAAGAACTGTGCTTCCTACACACACGGGCCATATCTAGTTCAACTCTGCTTAGGAAACTGACAAGAACAGTAGCTCCTCTTCAGTCCAATACACTGTACTTGATTGGAACAGACGCAAGTGCTATTTGTACTGTGTATGGCAATGGGAGCGCAATTGTGACTCTTCTTACCAAAAAACAGCTCTACTCGTAGGACCCGAAACTGCATGTGATTCAACTCCATTTAGGACTGGGAAACAAACGCTAGATCACCTTACAAGAAACACACTCTGCTTCTGAGAAAAGAGCTCTCTTCTACTCTACTGTGTTTTCTATAGAGCCAAAACAGTGAGCTTGCTCAGAACAAAAGAACTGTGCTTCCTACACACGGCCATATCTAGTTCAATTCTGCTTAGGAAACTGACAATAACAGTAGATCCTACTCAGTCCAATACACTGTACATGCTGGGAACAGACGCCAGTGCTATTTGTAATATGTATGACAGTGGGAGCGCAATAGTGACTCTTCTTACCAGAAGACAACTCTTGCTCGTAGGACCAGAAACTGCATGTGATTCATCTCCATTTAGGACTGGCAAACAAACGCTAGCTCGCCTTACAAGAAACACACTCTGCTTTTGAGAAAAGAGCACTCTTCTACTCTTCTGTGTTTCCTTTGGGGTCCAAACAGAGAGCTTGCTCAGTACCAAAGAACTGTGCTTCCTACACAAACGGGCCATATCAGTTCAACTCTGCATAGGAAACTGACAAGAACAGTAGCTCCTCTTCAGTCCAATACACAGTAAGTGATGGGAACAGACGCGAGTGCTATTTGCACTGTGTATGGCAATGGGAGCGCAATGGTGACTCTTCTTTCCAGAAAACAACTCTGGCTCGTAGGACCAGAAACTGCATGTGATGCAACTCCATTTAGGACTGAAAAACAAATGCTAGCTCGCCTTACAAGAAACACACTCTGCTTTTGAGAAAAGGGCACTCTTCTACTCTACAGTATTTCCTATAGGGCCAAAACAGTGAGCATGCTCAGAAAAAAAGAACTGTGCTTCCTACACACAGGGGCCTTATCTAGTTCAACTCTGCTTAGGAAACTGACAAGAACACTAGCTCATCTTCAGTCAAACACACTGTACTTGCTGCGAACAGATGCGAGTGCTATTTGCACTGTGTATGGCAATGGGATCGCAATAGTGACTCTTCTTACCAGAAAACAACTATTGCTCGTAGGACTAGAAACTGCATGGGATTCAACTCCATTTAGGACTGGGAAACAAACGCTAGCTCGCCTTACAAGAAACACACTCTGCTTTTGAGAAAAGAGAACTCTTCTACTCTACTGTGTTTCCTATAGGGCCAAAACAGTGAGCTTGCTCAGAACAAAAGAACTGTGCTTCCTACAAACACGGTCATATCTAGTTCAATGCTACTTAGGAAACTGACAAGAATAGTAGATCCTCTTCAGTCCAATACACTGTAGTTGCTGGGAACAGACACGAGTGCTATTTGCCCAGTGTATGACAATGGGAGCGCAATAGTGACTCTTCTTACCAGAAAACAACTCTTGCTCGTAGGACCAGAAACTGCATGTGATTCAACTCCATTTAGGACTGGGAAACAAACGCTAGCTCGCCTTACAACAAACACACTCTGCTTTTGAGAAAAGAGCCCTCTTCTAATCTAAAGTGTTTCCTATGCGGTCTGAACAGTGAGCTTGCTCAGAACAAAAGAACCGTGCTTCCCATACACACGAGCCATATCTAGTTCAACTCTGCTTAGGAAACTGACAAGAACAGTAGCTCATCTTCAGTCCAATACACTGTACTTCCTTGGAACAGACGCGAGTGCTATTTGCACTGTGTATGGCAAAGGGAGCGTAATAGTGACTCTTCTTACCAGAAAACAACTCTTGCTCGTAGGACTAGAAACTGCATGGGATTCAACTCCATTTAGGACTGGGAAACAAACACTAGCTCGCCATACAAGAAACATACTCTGCTTTTGAGAAAAGAGCACTCTTCTACTCTTCTGTGTTTCCTTTGGGATCCGAACAGTGAGCTTGCTCAGAACAAAAGAACTGTGCTTCCTACACACACGGGCCATATCTAGTTCAACTCTGCTTAGGAAACTGACAAGAACAGTAGCTCCGCTTCAGTCCAATACACTGTACTTGCTGGGAACAGACGCGAGTGCTATTTGCACTGTGTAGGGGAATGGGAGCACAATAGTGAATTTCCTTACCAGAAAACAACTCTTGCTCATGGGACCAAAAACTGCATGTGATTCAACTCCATTTAGGACTGGGAAACAAACGCTAGCTCGCCTTAGAAGAAACACACTCTTCATTTGAGAAAAGAGCACTCTTCTACTCTACTGTGATTCCTATAGAGCCAAAACAGTGAGCTTGCTCAGAACAAAAGACCTGTGCTTCCTACACACATGGCCATATCTGGTTCAATTCTGCTTAGGAAACTGACAAGAACAGTAGATCCTCTTCAGTCCAATACACTGTACATGCTGGGAATAGACGCCATTTCTATTTGCCTTGTGTATGACAATGGGAGCGCAATAGTGACTCTTCTTACCAGAAAACAACTCATGCTAATAGGACCAGAAACTGCATGTGATTCAAATCCATTTAGGACTGGGAAACAAACGCTAGCTCGACTTACAAGAAACACACTCTGCTTTTGAGAAAAGAGCACTCTTCTACTCTTCTGTGTTTCCTTTGGGGTGCAAACAGTGTGCTTGCTCAGAACAAAAAAACTGTGCTTCCTACACACACGGGCCATATCTAGTTCAACTCTGCTTAGGAAACTGACAAAAACAGTAGCTCCTCTTCTGTCCAATACACTGTACTTGCTGGGAACAGACGCGAGAGCTATTTGCACTGTATATGGCAATGGGAGCCCAAAAGTGACTCTTCTTACCAGAAAACAACTCGTGCTCATAGGACCAAAAACTGCATGGGATTCAACTCCATTTCAGACTGGGAAACAAACACTACCTCTCCTTACAAGAAACACACTCTGCTTTTGAGAAAAGAGCACTCTTCTACTATACTGTGTTTCCTACAGGACCAGAACAGTGAGCTAGCTCAGAACAAAAGAACTTTGCTTCCTACACACACGGGCTATATCTAGTTCAACTCTGCTTAGGAGACTGACAAGAACAGTAGCTCCTCTTCAGTCAAATACACTGTACATGCTGGGAATAGACGCCAGTGCTATTTGCACTGTGTATGGCAATGGGAGCGCAATAGTGACTCTTCTTCCCAGAAAACAACTCTTGCTTGTATGATCAAAAACTGCATGTGATTCAACTACATTTAGGACTGGTAAACAAACGCTAGCTCGCCTTACAAGAAACACACTCTGCTTTTGAGAAAAGAGCACTCTTCTACTCTACTGTGTTTCCTATGCGGTCCGAAAAGTGAGCTTGCTCAGAACAAAATAACTGTGCTTCCTACACACACGGGACATATCTACTTCAACTCTGCTTAGGAAACAGACAAGAACAGTAGATCCTCCTCAGTCCTATACACTGTACATGCTGGGAACAGACGCCAGTGCTATTTGTAATGTGTATGACAATGGGAGCACAATAGTGACTCTTCTTACCAGAAGACAACTTTTGCTCGTAGGACCAGAAAAAGCATGGGATTCAACTCCATTTAGGACTGCGAAACAAATGCTAGCTCACCTTACAACAAACACACTCTGCTTTTGATCAAAGAGCCCTCTTCTACTCTAAAGTGTTTCCAATGGGGTACGAACAGTGAGCTTGCTCAGAACAAAGGAACTGTGCTTCCTACACACACGAGCCATATCTAGTTCAACTCTCCTTAGGAAACTGACAGAAACAGTAGCTCCTCTTCAGTCCAATACACCGTACTTGCTGAGAACAGACGCCAGTGCTATTTGCCCTGTGTATGACAATGGGAGCGCAATAGTGACTCTTCTTACCAGAAAACAAGTCTTGCTCGTAGGACCAAAAACTGCATGTGATTCAACTCCATTTAGGACTGGGAAAAAAGGCTGGCTCGCCTTACAAGAAACACACTCTGCTTTTGAGGAAAGAGCACTCTTCTACTCTACTGTGTTTCCTATAGGGCCAAAACAATGAGCTTGCTCAGAACAAAAGAACTGTGCTTCCTACACACACGGTCATATATAGTTCAATTCTGCTTATGAAATTGACAAGAATAGTAGATCCTCTTCAGTCCAACACTCTGTAGTTGCTGGGAACAGACACGAGTGCTATTTGCCCAGTGTATGACAATGGGAGGGCAATAGTGACTCTTTTACCAGAAAACAATTTTTGCTCGTAGGACCAGAAACTGCATGTGATTCAACTCCATTTAGGACTCGGAAACAAAGGCTAGCTCGCCTTACAAGAAACACACTCTGCTTTTGAGAAAAGAGCACTCTTCTAATCTAAAGTGTTTCCTATGGGGTCCGAACAGTGAGGTTGCTCAGAACAAAGAAACTGTGCTTCCTACACACACGAGCCATATCTAGTTCAACTCAGCTTAGGAAACTGACAATAACAGTAGATACTCCTCAGTCCAATACACTGTACATGCTGTGAACAGACGCCAGTGCTATTTGTAATGTGTATGACAATGGGAGCGCAATAGTGACTCTTCTTACCAGAAGACAACTCTTGCTCGTAGGACCAGAAACTGCATGTGATTCAACTCCATTTAGGACTGGGAAACAAACACTAGCTCGCCTTACAAGAAACACACTCTGCTTTTGAGAAAAGAGCACTCATCTACTCTACTGAGTTTCCTATAAGGCCAGAACAGTGAGCTTGCTCAGAACAAAAGAACTGTGCTTCCTACACACAGGGGCCATATCTACATCAATTCTGCTTAGGAAACTGACAAGAACAATAGATCCTCTTCAGTCCAATACACTGTACATGCTGGGAATAGACGCCAGTGCTATTCGCCCTGTGTATGACAATGGGAGCGCAATAGTGACTCTTCTTACCAGAAAACAACTCTTGCTCGTATTACCAGAAACTGCATGGGATTCAACTCCATTTCAGACTGGGAAACAAACACTAGCTCACCTTACAAGAAACACACTCTGCTTTTGAGAAAAGAGCACTCTTCTACTCTACTGTGTTTCCTATGTGTTCCGAACAGTGAGCTTGCTCAGAACGAAAGAACTGTGCTTCCTACACACAGGGGCCACATCTAGTTCAAATCTGCTTAGGAAACTGACAAGAAGAGTAGCTCATCTTCAGTCCAATACACTGTACTTGCTACGAACAGACGCGAGTGCTATTTGCACTGTGTATGGCAATGGAAGCACAATAGTGACTCTTCTTACCAGAAAACAACTCTTGCTCGTAAGACCAAAAACAACATGTGAGTCAACTCCATTTAGGACTGGGAAACAAATATTAGCTCGCCTTACAAGAAACATACTCTGCTTTTGAGAAAAGCGCACTCTTCTACTCTACTGTGTTTCCTATAGTGCCAGAATAGTGAGCTTGCTCAGAACAAAAGAACTTTGCATCCTACACACACGGGCTATATCTAGTGCTACTCTGCTTAGGAAACTGACAAGAACAGTAGCTCCTCTTCAGTCCAATACACTGTACATGCTGGGAACAGACGCCAGTGCTATTTGCCCTATGTATGGCAATGGGAGCGCAATAGTGACTCTTCTTACCAGAAAACAACTCTTGCTCATAGGACCAGAAACTTTATGTGATTCAACTCCGTTTAGGATGGAAAAACAAACGCTAGCTCGCCTTACAAGATACACACACTGCTTTTGAGAAAAGGGCACTCTTCTACTCTACTGTTTTTCTTATGGGGTCAGAACAATGAGCTTTCTCAGAACAAATGAACTGTGCTTCCTACACACACGGGTCATATCTAGATGAATTCTGCTTAGGAAACTGACAAGGACAGTAGATCCTCTTCAGTCCAGTACACTGTACATGCTGGGAACAGACGCGAGTGCTATTTGCCCTGTGTAGGACATATGGAGCACAATAGTACTCTTTTTACCAGAAAACAACTCTTGCTCGTAGGACCAGAAACTGCATGTAATTCAACTCCATTTAGGATTGGGAAACAAACGCTAGCTCGCCTTACAAGAAACACACTCTGCTTTTGAGAAAAGAGCCCTCTTCTAATCTAAAGTGTTTCCTATGGGGTCCGAACAGTGAGCTTGCTCAGAACAAAAGAACTGTGCTTCCTACACACAGGAGCCATATCTAGTTCAACTCTGCTTAGGACACTGACAAGAACAGTAGCTCCTCTTCAGTCCAATACACTGTAATTCCTGCGAAGAGACGCGAGTGCTATTTGCACTGTTTATGGCAATGCGAGCGTAATAGTGACTCTTCTTAACAGAAAACAACTCTTGCTCATAGGACCAGAAACTGCATAGGATTCAACTCCATTTGTGACTGGGAAACAAACATTAGCTCGCCTTACAAGAAACACACTCTGCTTTTGAGAAAAGAGCACTCTTCTACTCTACTGTGTTTCCTATGGGATCCGAACAGTGAGCTTGCTCAGAACAAAAGAACTGTGCTTCCTACACACACGGCCATATCTAGTTCAACTCTGATTAGGAAACTGACAAGAACAGTAGCTCCTTTTCAGTCCAATACACTGTACTTGCTGGGAACAGACACGAGTGCTATTTGCACTGTGTAGGGGAATGGGAGCACAATAGTGACTTTCCTTACCAGAAAACAACTCATGCTCATGGGACCAAAAACTGCATGTGATTCAACTCCATTTAGGACTGGGAAACAAACACTGGCTCGCCTTACAAGAAACATACTCTGCTTTTGAGAAAAGAGCACTCTTCTACTCTACTGTGTTTTCTATAGAGCCAAAACAGTGAGCTTGCTCAGAACAAAAGAACTGTGCTTCCTACACACACGGCCATATCTAGTTCAATTCTGCTTAGGAAACTGACAATAACAGTGGATCCTCTTTAGTCCAATACACTGTACTTGCTGGGAACAGACCCGAGTGCTATTTGCACTGTGTATGACAATGAGAGCGCAATAGTGACTCTTCTTACCAGAAAACAACTCTTGCACGTAGGACCACAAGCTGCATGTGATTCAACTCCATTTAGGACTGAGAAACAAACACTAGCTCGCCTTACAAGAAACACACTCTGCTTTTGAGAAAAGAGCACTCTTCTACTCTACTGTGTTTCTTACAGTGCTAGAATAATGAGCTTGCTCAGAACAAAAGAACTTTGCTTCCTACACACACGGCCATATCTAGTTCAATTCTGCTTAGGAAACTGACAAGAACAGTAGCTCCTCTTCAGTCCAATACCTGTACATGCTGGGAACAGATGCGAGTGCTATTTGCACTATGTATGGCAATGGGAGCACAATAGTGACTTTCCTTACCAGAAAACAACTCTAGCTCGTAGGACCTAAAACTGCATGTGATTCAACTCCATTTAGGACTGGAAACAACCGCTAGCTCGCCTTACAAGAAAAACACTCTGCTTTTGAGAAAAGAGCACTCTTCAACTCTACTGCGTTTCCTATAGGGCCAAAACAGTGAGCTTGCTCTGAACAAAGCAACTGTGCTTCCTACACACACGGTCATATCTAGTTCAATTCTGCTTATGAAACTGACAAGAACACTAGATCCTCTTCAGTCCCATATACTGTACTTGCTGGGAACAGACGCCAGTGCTATTTGCCCTGTGTATGACAATGGGAGCACAATAGTGACTCTTCTTACCAGAAAACAACTCTTGCTCGTAGGACCAGAAACTGCATGTAATTCAACTCCATTTCATTCTGGGAAACTAACACTAGCTCACCTTACAAGAAACACACTCTGCTTTTGAGAAAAGAGCACTCTTCTACTCTACTGTGTTTCCTATGGGGTCCGAACCGTGAGCTTGCTCAGAACAAAAGAACTGTGCTTCCTACACACAGGGGCCATATCTAGTTCAACTCTGCTTAGGAAACTGACAAGAACAGTAGCTCATCTTCAGTCCAATACACTGTACTTGCTGCGAACAGACGCGAGTGCTGTTTGCACTGTGTATGGCAATAGGAGCACAATAGTGACTCTTCTTACCAGAAAACAACTCTTGCTCGTAGGACCAAACACTACATGTGATTAAACTCCATTTAGGACTGGAAAAAAACGCTAGCTTGCCTTACAAGAAACACACTCTGCTTTTGAGAAAAGAGCACTCTTCTACTCTACTGTGTTTCCTCTAGGGCCAAAACAGTGAGCTTGCTCAGAACAAAAGAACTGTGCTTCCTACACACACGGTCATATCTAGTTCAATTCTGCGTATGAAACTGACAAGAATAGTAGATCCTCTTCAGTCCAATACTCTGTAGTTGCTGGAAACAGACGCGAGTGCTATTTGCCCAGTGTATGACAATGGGAGGGCAATAGTGACTCTTCTTACCAGAAAACAATTCTTGCTCGTAGGACCAGAAACTGCATGTGATTCAACTCCATTTAGGATTGGGAAACTAATGCTAGCTCGCCTTACAAGAAACGCACACTGCTTTTGAGAAATGGGCACTCTTCTACTCTACTGTTTTTCTTATGGGGTCAGAACAATGAGCTTTCTCAGAACAGAAGAATTATGCTTCCTACACACACGGGCCATATCTAGATCAATTCTGCTTAGGAAACTGAAAAGGACAGTAGCTCCTCTTCAGTCCAATACACTGTAATTCCTGCGAAGAGACGCGAGTGCTATTTGCACTGTGTATGGCAATGGGAGCGTAATAGTGACTCTTCTTACCAGAAAACAACTCTTGGTCATAGGACCAGAAACTGCATGGGATTCAACTCCATTTCTGACTGGGAAACAAACACTAGCTCGCCTTACAAGAAACAGACTCTGCTTTTGAGAAAAGAGCACTCTTCTACTCTACTGTGTTTCCTATGGGATCCGAACAGTGAGCTTGCTCAGAACAAAAGAACTGTGCTTCCTACACACGGGCCATATCTAGTTCAACTCTGATTAGGAAACTGACAAGAACAGTAGCTCCACTTCAGTCCAATACAGTGTATTTGCTGGGAACAGACGTGAGTGCTATTTGCACTGTGTAGGGGAATGGGAGCACAATAGTGACTTTCCTTACCGGAAAACAACTCATGCTCATGGAAACAAAAACTGCATGTGATTCAACTCCATTTAGGACTGGGACACAAATGCTAGCTCACCTTACAAGAAACACACTGCTTTTGAGAAAAGAGCACTCTTCTACTCTACTGTGTTTCCTATAGGACCAAAACAGTGAGCTTGCTCAGAACAAAAGAACTGTGCTTCCTACACACATGGTCATATCTAGTTCAATTCTGCTTATGAAACTGACAAGAATAGTAGATCCTCTTCAGTCCAATACTCTGTAGTTGCTGGAAAGAGAGACGAGTGCTATTTGCCCAGTGTATGACAATGGGAGGGCAATAGTGACTCTTCTTACCAGAAAACAATTCTTGCTCGTAGGACCAGAAACTGCATGTGATTCAACTCCATTTAGGATTGGGAAATTAATGCTAGCTCGCCTTACAAGAAACACACACTGCTTTTGAGAAACGGGCACTCTTCTACTCTACTGTTTTTCTTATGGGGTAAGAACAATGAGCTTTCTCAGAACAGAAGAACTATGCTTCCTACACACACGGGCCATATCTAAATCAATTCTGCTTAGGAAACTGACAAGGACAGTAGATCCTCTTCAGTCCAATACACTGTACATGCTGGGAACAGACGCGAGTGCTATTTGACCTGTGTATGACATATGGAGCACAATAGTGACTCTTCTTACCAGAAAACAACTCTTGCTCGTAGGACCAGAAACTGCATATAATTCAACTACATTTAGGATTGGGAAACAAACGCTAGCTCGCCTTACAAGAAACACACTCTGCTTTTGAGAAAAGAGCAATCTTCTAATCTAATGTGTTTCCTATGGGGTCCGAACAGTGAGCTTGCTCAGAAAAAAAGAACTGTGCTTCCTACACACAGAAGCCATATCTAGTTCAACTCTGCTTAGGAAACTGACAAGAACAGTAGCTCCTCTTCAGTCCAATACACTGTAATTCCTGCGAAGAGACGCGAGTGCTATTTGCACTGTGTATGGCAATGGGAGCGTAATAGTGACTCTTCTTACCAGAAAACAACTCTTGGTCATAGGACCAGAAACTGCATGGGATTCAACTCCATTTCTGACTGGGAAACAAACACTAGCTCGCCTTACAAGAAACACACTCTGCTTTTGAGAAAAGAGCACTCTTCTACTCTACTGTGTTTCCTATGGGATCCGAACAGTGAGCTTGCTCAGAACCAAAGAACTGTGCTTCCTACACACACGGGCCATATCTAGTTCAACTCTGATTAGGAAACTGACAAGAACAGTAGCTCCACTTCAGTCCAATACAGTGTATTTGCTGGGAACAGACGCGAGTGCTATTTGCACTGTGTAGGGGAATGGGAGCGCAATAGTGACTTTCCTTACCAGAAAACAACTCATGCTCATGGAAACAAAAACTGCATGTGATTCAACTCCATTTAGGACTGGGACACAAACGCTAGCTCGCCTTACAAGAAACACACACTGCTTTTGAGAAAAGAGCACTCTTCTACTCTACTGTGTTTTCTATAGAGCCAAAAGAGTGAGCTTGCTCAGAACAAAAGAACTGTACTTCCTACACACACGGCCATATCTAGTTCAATTCTGCTTAGGAAACTGACAATAACAGTGGATCCTCTTCAGTCCAATACACTGTACATGCTGGAAACAGACGCCAGTGCTATTTGTAATGTGTATGACAATGGGAGCACAATAGTGACTCTTCTTACCATAAAACAACTCTTGCTCGTAGGACCAGAAACTGCATGTGATTCAACTCCATTTAGGACTCCGAAACAAACACTAGCTCACCTTACAAGAAACACACTCTGCTTTTGAGAAAAGAGCACTCTTCTACTCTACTGTGTTTCCTTTGGGGTCCAAACAGTGAGCTTGCTGAGAACAAAAGAACTGTGCTTCCTACACACATGGGCCATATCTAGTTCAACTCTGCTTAGGAAAGTGACAAGAACAGTAGCTCCTCTTCAGTCCAGTACACTGTACTTGCTGGGAACAGACGCGAGTGCTATTTGCACTGTGTATGGCAATGGGAGCACAATAGTGACTTTCCTTACCAGAAAACAACCCTTGCTCGTAGGACCAAAAACTGCATGTGATTCAACACCATTTGGGACTAGGAAACAAACGCTAGCTCGCCTTACAAGAAACACACTCTGCTTTTGAGAAAAGAGCACTCTTCTACTCTACTGTGTTTCCTATGTGGACCGAACCGTGTGCTTGCTCAGAACAAAAGAACTGTGCTTCCTACACACACGGCCCATATCTAGTTCAAGTCTGCTTAGAATACTGACAAGAACAGTAGCTCATCTTTAGTCCAATACACTGTACTTCCTGGGAACAGAAGCGAGTGCTATTTTCACTGTGTATGGCAATGGGAGCACAAAAGTGACTCTTCTTACCAGAAAACAAATCTTGCTCGTAGGAACAGAAACTGCATGGGATTCAACTCCATTTCTGACTGGGAAACAAACACTAGCTCGCCTTACAAAAACACACTCTGCTTTTGAGAAAAGAGCACTCTTCTAGTCTACTGTGTTTCCTATTGGGCCAGACCAGTGAGCTTGCTCAGAAAAAAAGAACTGTGCTTCCTACACACACGGCCATATCTAGTTCAATTCTGCTTAGGAACCTGACAAGAACAGTAGATCCTCTTCAGTCCAATACACTGTACTTGCTGGGAACAGACGCCAGTGCTATTTGTCCTGTGTATGGCAATGTCAGCACAATAGTGACTCTTCTTACCATAAAACAACTCTTGCAAGTAGGACCAGAAACTGCCTGTGATTCAACTCCATTTAGGACTGGGAAACAAACGCTCGCTGGCCTTACAAGAAACACACTCTGCTTTAGAGAAAAGAGCACTCTTCTACTCTACTTGTTTCCTATAGGTCCAGAACAGTGAGCTTGCTCAGAACAAAAGAACTGTGCTTCCTACACACACGGGCCATATCTAGTTCAACTCTGCTTAGGAAACTGACAAGAACAGTAGCTCCTCTTCAGTCCCATACACTGTACTTGCTGGGAACAGACGCATGTTCTATTTGCACTGTGTATGGCAATGGGAGCACAATAGTGACTTTCCTTACCAGAAAACAACTCTTGCTCGTAGGACCAGAAACTGCATGTGATTCAATTCCATTTAGGACTGGGAAACAAACGCTAGCTTGTCTTACAAGAAACACACTTTGCTTTTGAGAAAAGAGCACTCTTCTACTCTACTCTGCTTCCTATTGGGTCCGAACAGTGAGCTTGCTCAGAACAAAAGAACTGTGCTTCCTACATACACGGCCATATCTAGTTCAACTCTGCTTAGGAAACTGACAATAACAGTAGCTCTTCTTCAGTCCAATTCACTGTACTTGCGGGGAACAGACGCGAGTGCTATTTGCACTGTGTATGGCAATTGGAGCACAATAGTGTCTCGTCTTACCAGAAAACAACTCTTGCTTGTAGGACAAAAAACTGCATGTGACTCAACTCCATTTAAGACTGGGAAACAAACGCTAGCTCGCCTTCCAAGAAACACACTCTGCTTTTGAGAAAAGAGCACTCTTCTATTCTACTGTGTTTCCTATGTGTTCCGAACAGTGTGCTTGCTCAGAACAAAAAAACTGTGCTTCCTACACACACGGCCATATCTAGTTCAAGTCTGCTTAGGAACCTGACAAGAACAGTAGCGCCTGTTCAGTCAAATACACTGTACTTGCTGGGAACAGACGCCAGAGCTATTTGTCCTGTGTATGGCAATGGCAGCACCATAGTGACTCTTCTTACCAGAAAACAACTCTTGCTCGTAGGACCAGAAACTGCATGGGATTCAACTCCATTTAGGACTGGGAAACAAACGCTAGCTCGCCTTACAAGAAACACACTCTGCTTTTGAGAAAAGAGCACTATTCTACATTACTGTGTTTCCTATGGGGTCCAAACAGTGAGCTTGCTCAGAACAAAAGAACTGTGCTTCCTACACACACGGGCCATATCTAGTACAACTCTGCTTAGGAAACTGACAAGAACAGTAGCTTCTCTTCAGTCTGATACACTGTACTTGCTGGGAACAGACGCGAGTGCTATTTGCACTGTGTATGACAATGGGAGCACAATAGTGACTTTCCATACCAGAAAACAACTCTTGCTCGTAGGACCAGAACCTGCCTGTGATTCAATTCCATTTATGGCTGGGAAACAAACGCTAGCTCGCCTTAAAAGAAACACACTCTGCTTTTGAGAAAGGAGCACTCTTCTACTCTACTGTGTTTCCTACAGGGCCAGAACAGTGAGCTTGCTCAGAACAAAAGAACTGTGCTTCCTACACACACGGCCATATCTAGTTCAATTTTGCTTACGAACCTGACAAGAACTGTAGATCCTCTTCAGTCCAATACACTGTATTTGCTGGGAACAGACGCCAGTGCTATTTATCTTGTGTATAGCAATGGCAGCGCAATATTGACTCTTCTTACCAGAAAACAACTCTTGCTCGTAGGACCAGAAACTGCATGGGATTCAACTCCATTTAGGACTGGGAAACAAACACTAGCTCTCCTTACAAAAAACAAACTCTGCTTTTGAGAAAAGAGTACTCTTCTACTCTACTGTGTTTCCTATGGGGTCCACAGTGAGCTTGCTCAGAATAAAAGAACTGTGCTTCCTACACACACCGACCATATCTAGTTCAACTCTACTTAGGAAACTGACAAGAACAGTAGCTCCTCTTCAGTCCGATACACTGTACTTGCTGGGAACAGACTCCAGTGCTATTTGTCCTGTGTATGGCAATGGCAGCACAATACTGACTCTTCTTACCTTAAAACAACTCTTGCTCGTAGGACCAGAAACTGCATGTGATTCAACTATATTAAGGACTGGTAAACAAACGGTAGCTGGCCTTACAAGAAACACACTCTGCTTTAGAGAAAAGAGCACTCTTCTACTCTACTGTGTTTATTATAAGGCCTGAACAGTGAGCTTGCTCAGAAAAAAAGAACTGTGCTTCCTACACACACCCATATCTAGTTCAATTCTGCTTAGGAACCTGACAAGAACAGTAGGTCCTCTTCAGTCCAATACACTGTACTTGCTGGGAACATACAAGAGTGCTATTTGCACTGTGTATGGCAATTGGAGCACAATAGTGACTCGCCTTACCAGAAAAGAACGCTTGCTCGTAGGACAAAAAACAGCATGTGACTCAACTCCATTTAGGACTGGGAAACAAACAATAGCTCGCTTTACAAGAAACACACTCTGCTTTTGAGAAAAGAGCACTCTTCTACTCTACTGTGTTTCCTATAGGGCCAGAACAGTGAGCTTGCTCAGAAAAAAGAACTGTGCTTCCTACACACACGGGCCATATCTAGTTCAACTCTTCTTAAGAAACTGAGAAGAACAGTAGCTCCTCTTCAGTCCAATACACTGTACTTGCTGGGAACAGACGGGAGGGCTATTTGCATTGTGTATGGCAATGGGATCGCAATAGTGACTTTCGTTACCAGAAAACAACTCTTGCTTGTAGGACCAGAAACTGCATGTGATTCAACTCCATTTAGGACTGGGAAACAAACGTTAGCTCGCCTTACAAGAAAGACACTCTGCTTTTGAGAAAAGAGCACTCTTCTACTCGACTGTGTATCCTATGGGGTCCGAACAGTGGGATTGCTCAGAACAAAAAAACTGTGCTTCCTACACACACGGCCATATCTAGTTCAAGTCTGCTTAGGAAACTGACATGAACAATAGCTCCTCTTCAGTCCCATACACTGTACTTGCTGGGAACAGACACGAGTGCTATTTACACTGTGTATGGCAATGGGAACGCAATAGTGTCTTTCCTTACCAGAAAACAAGTCTTGCTCGTAGGACCAGAAACTGCATGTGATTGAACTCCATTTAGGACTGGGAAACAAACACTAGCTCGCCTTACTAGAAACACACTCTGCGTTTGAGAAAAGAACACTCTTCTACTTTACTGTGTTTCCTATATGGCCAGAACAGTGAGCTTGCACAGAACAAAAGAACTGTGCTTCCTACACACACGGGCCATATCTAGTTCAACTCTGCTTAGGAAACTGACAAGAACAGTAGCTCCTCTTCAGTCCAATACACTGTACTTGCGTGGAACAGACACGAGTGCTACTTGCACTGTGTATGGCAATTGGAGCACAATAGTGACTAGTCTTACCAGAAAACAACTCTTGCTTGTAGGACAAAAAACTGCATGTCACTCAACTCCATTTAGGACTAGGAAACAAACGCTTGCTCGCCTTCCAAGAAACACACCCTGCTTTTGAGAAAAGAGCACTCTTCTACTCTACTGTGTTTCCTATGTGTTCCGAACAGTGAGCTTGCTCAGAACAAAAAAACTGTGCTTCCTACACACACGGCCATATCTAGTTCAAGTCTGCTTAGGAAACTGACAAGAACAGTAGCACCTATTCAGTCCAATACACTGTACTTGCTGGGAACAGACGCGAGTGCTATTTGCACTGTGTATGGCAATGAGAGCGCAATAGTGACTTTCCTTACCAGAAAACAACTCTTGTTCGTAGGACCAGAAACTGCATGGGATTCAACTTCATTTAGGACAAGGAAACAAACGCTATCTCGACTTACAAGAAACACACTGTGCTTGAGAGAAAAGAGCACTCTTCTACTCTTCCGTGTTTCATATGGGGTCCAAACAGTGAGCTTGCTTAGAACAAAAGAACTGTGCTTCCTACACACATGGATCATATCTAGTTCAATTCTGCTTAGGAAACTGACAAGAACAGTAGCTCCTATACAGTCCCATACTCTGTACTTGCTGGGAACAGACGCGAGTGCTATTTGTACTGTGTATTGCATTTGGAGCGCAATAGTGACTCTTCTTAACAGAAAACAACTCTTGCTCGTAGGACCAGAGACTGCATGTGATTCAACCCCATTTAGGACTGGGAAACAAACGCTATCTCGCAATAGAAGAAACACACTCTGCTTTTGAGAAAAGAGCACTCTTCTAGTCTACTGTGTTTCCTATTGGGCCAGAACAGTGAGCTTGCTCAGAAAAAAAGAACTGTGCTTCCTACACACACGGCCATATCTAGTTCAATTCTGCTTAGGAACCTGACAAGAACAGTAGATCCTCTTCAGTCCAATACACTGTACTTGCTGGGAACAGACGCCAGTGCTATTTGTCCTGTGTATGGCAATGGCAGCACAATAGTGACTCTTCTTACCATAAAACAACTCTTGCTCGTAGGACCAGAAACTGCCTGTGATTCAACTCCATTTAGGACTGGGAAACAAATGCTCGCTGGCCTTACAAGAAACACACTCTGCTTTAGAGAAAAGAGCACTCTTCTACTCTACTTGTTTCCTATAGGTCCAGAACAGTGAGCTTGCTCAGAACAAAAGAACTGTGCTTCCTACACACACGGGCCATATCTAGTTCAACTCTGCTTAGGAAACTGACAAGAACAGTAGCTCCTCTTCAGTCCCATACACTGTACTTGCTGGGAACAGACGCATGTTCTATTTGCACTGTGTATGGCAATGGGAGCACAATAGTGACTTTCCTTACCAGAAAACAACTCTTGCTTGTAGGACCAGAAACTGCATGTGATTCAATTCCATTTAGGACTGGGAAACAAACGCTAGCTTGTCTTACAAGAAACACACTTTGCTTTTGAGAAAAGAGCACTCTTCTACTCTACTCTGCTTCCTATTGGGTCCGAACAGTGAGCTTGCTCAGAACAAAAGAACTGTGCTTCCTACATACACGGCCATATCTAGTTCAACTCTGCTTAGGAAACTGACAATAACAGTAGCTCTTCTTCAGTCCAATACACTGTACTTGCGGGGAACAGACGCGAGTGCTATTTGCACTGTGTATGGCAATTGGAGCACTATAGTGTCTCGTCTTACCAGAAAACAACTCTTGCTCGTAGGACAAAAAACTGCATGTGACTCAACTCCATTTAAGACTGGGAAACAAACGCTAGCTCGCCTTCCAAGAAACACACTCTGCTTTTGAGAAAAGAGCACTCTTCTATTCTACTGTGTTTCCTATGTGTTCCGAACAGTGAGCTTGCTCAGAACAAAAAAACTGTGCTTCCTACACACACGGCCATATCTAGTTCAAGTCTGCTTAGGAACCTGACAAGAACAGTAGCGCCTCTTCAGTCAAATACACTGTACTTGCTGGGAACAGACGCCAGAGCTATTTGTCCTGTGTATGGCAATGGCAGCACCATAGTGTCTCTTCTTACCAGAAAACAACTCTTGCTCGTAGGACCAGAAACTGCATGGGATTCAACTCCATTTAGGACTGGGAAACAAACGCTAGCTCGCCATACAAGAAACACACTCTGCTTTTGAGAAAAGAGCACTCTTCTACATTACTGTGTTTCCTATGGGGTCCAAACAGTGAGCTTGCTCAGAACAAAAGAACTGTGCTTCCTACACACACGGGCCATATCTAGTTCAACTCTGCTTAGGAAACTGACAAGGACAGTAGCTTCTCTTCAGTCTGATACACTGTACTTGCTGGGAACAGACGCGAGTGCTATTTGCACTGTGTATGACAATGGGAGCGCAATAGTGACTTTCCATACCAGAAAACAACTCTTGCTCGTAGGACCAGAACCTGCCTGTGATTCAACTCCATTTATGGCTGGGAAACAAACGCTAGCTCGCCTTAAAAGAAACACACTCTGCTTTTGAGAAAGGAGCACTCTTCTACTCTACTGTGTTTCCTACAGGGCCAGAACAGTGAGCTTGCTCAGAACAAAAGAACTGTGCTTCCTACACACACGGCCATATCTAGTTCAATTCTGCTTACGAACCTGACAAGAACTGTAGATCCTCTTCAGTCCAATACACTGTATTTGCTGGGAACAGACGCCAGTGCTATTTATCTTGTGTATGGCAATGGCAGCGCAATATTGACTCTTCTTACCAGAAAACAACTCTTGCTCGTAGGACCAGAAACTGCATGGGATTCAACTCCATTTAGGACTGGGAAACAAACGCTAGCTCTCCTTACAAAAAACAAACTCTGCTTTTGAGAAAAGAGTACTCTTCTACTCTACTGTGTTTCCTATGGGGTCCACAGTGAGCTTGCTCAGAATAAAAGAACTGTGCTTCCTACACACACCGACCATATCTAGTTCAACTCTACTTAGGAAACTGACAAGAACAGTAGCTCCTCTTCAGTCCGATACACTGTACTTGCTGGGAACAGACTCCAGTGCTATTTTTCCTGTGTATGGCAATGGCAGCACAATACTGACTCTTCTTACCATAAAACAACTCTTGCTCATAGGACCAGAAACTGCATGTGATTCAACTCTATTAAGGACTGGGAAACAAACGGTAGCTGGCCTTACAAGAAACACACTCTGCTTTAGAGAAAAGAGCACTCTTCTACTCTACTATGTTTATTATAAGGCCTGAACAGTGAGCTTGCTCAGAAAAAAAGAACTGTGCTTCCTACACACACCCATATCTAGTTCAATTCTGCTTAGGAACCTGACAAGAACAGTAGGTCCTCTTCAGTCCAATACACTGTACTTGCTGGGAACATACAAGAGTGCTATTTGCACTGTGTATGGCAATTGGTGCACAATAGTGACTCGCCTTACCAGAAAAGAACGCTTGCTCGTAGGACAAAAAACAGCATGTGACTCAACTCCATTTAGGACTGGGAAACAAACAATAGCTCGCTTTACAAGAAACACACTCTGCTTTTGAGAAAAGAGCACTCTTCTACTCTACTGTGTTTCCTATAGGGCCAGAACAGTGAGCTTGCTCAGAAAAAAGAACTGTGCTTCCTACACACACGGGCCATATCTAGTTCAACTCTTCTTAAGAAACTGAGAAGAACAGTAGCTCCTCTTCAGTCCAATACACTGTACTTGCTGGGAACAGACGGGAGGGCTATTTGCATTGTGTATGGCAATGGGATCGCAATAGTGACTTTCGTTACCAGAAAACAACTCTTGCTTTTAGGACCAGAAACTGCATGTGATTCAACTCCATTTAGGACTGGGAAACAAACGCTAGCTCGCCTTACAAGAAAGACACTCTGCTTTTGAGAAAAGAGCACTCTTCTACTCGACTGTGTATCCTATGGGGTCCGAACAGTGAGATTGCTCAGAACAAAAAAACTGTGCTTCCTACACACACGGCCATATCTAGTTCAAGTCTGCTTAAGAAACTGACATGAACAGTAGCTCCTCTTCAGTCTGATACACTGTACTTGCTGGGAACAGACACGAGTGCTATTTACACTGTGTATGGCAATGGGAGCGCAATAGTGTCTTTCCTTACCAGAAAACAAGTCTTGCTCGTAGGACCAGAAACTGCATGTGATTGAACTCCATTTAGGGCTGGGAAACAAACACTAGCTCGCCTTACTAGAAACACACTCTGCTTTTGAGAAAAGAGCACTCTTCTACTTTACTGTGTTTCCTATATGGCCAGAACAGTGAGCTTGCACAGAACAAAAGAACTGTGCTTCCTACACACACGGTCCATATCTAGTTCAACTCTGCTTAGGAAACTGACAAGAACAGTAGCTCCTCTTCAGTCCAATACACTGTACTTGCGTGGAACAGACACGAGTGCTATTTGCACTGTGTATGTCAATTGGAGCACAATAGTGAACCGTCTTACCAAAAAACAACTCTTGCTTGTAGGACAAAAAACTGCATGTCACTCAACTCCATTTAGGACTAGGAAACAAACGCTTGCTCGCCTTCCAAGAAACACACTCTGCTTTTGAGAAAAGAGCACTCTTCTACTCTACTGTGTTTCCTATGAGTTCCGAACAGTGAGCTTGCTCAGAACAAAAAAACTGTGCCTCCTACACACACGGCCATATCTAATTCAAGTCTGCTTAGGAAACTGACAAGAACAGTAGCACCTATTCAGTCCAATACACTGTACTTGCTGGGAACAGACGCGAGTGCTATTTGCACTGTGTATGGCAATGAGAGCGCAATAGTGACTTTCCTTACCAGAAAACAACTCTTGTTCGTAGGACCAGAAACTGCATGGGATTCAACTTCATTTAGGACAAGGAAACAAACCCTATCTCGACTTACAAGAAACACACTCTGCTTTAGAGAAAAGAGCACTCTTCTACTCTTCTGTGTTTCCTATGGGGTCCAAACAGTGAGCTTGCTTAGAACAAAAGAACTGTGCTTCCTACACACATGGATCATATCTAGTTCAATTCTGCTTAGGAAACTGACAAGAACAGTAGCTCCTATACAGTCCCATACTCTGTACTTGCTGGGAACAGACGCGACTGCTATTTGCACTGTGTATTGCATTTGGAGCGCAATAGTGACTCTTCTTAACAGAAAACAACTCTTGCTCGTAGGACCAGAGACTGCATGTGATTCAACCCCATTTAGGACTGGGAAACAAACGCTAGCTCGCAATAGAAGAAACACACTCTGCTTTTGAGAAAAGAGCCATCTTCTACTCTAAAGTGTTTCCTAAGCGGTCCGAACAGTGAACTTGCTCATAACAAAAGAACTGTGCTTCCTAAACACAGGGGCCATATCTAGTTCAACTCTGCTTAGGAAACTGACAAGAACAGTAGCTCATCTTCAGTCCAATACACTGTACTTTCTGGGAACAGACGCGAGTGCTATTTGCACTATGTATGGCAATGGGAGCGCAATAGTGACTTTCCATACCAGAAAACAACTCTTGCTCGTAGGACCAGAACCTGCATGTGATTGAACTCCATTTATGGCTGGGAAAAAAACGCTAGCTCGTCTTACAAGAAACACACTCTGCTTTTGAGAAAGGAGCACTCTTCTACTCTACTGTGTTTCCTACAGGGCCAGAACAGTGAGCTTGCTCAGAACAAAAGAACTGTGCTTCCTACACACACGGCCATATCTAGTTCAATTCTGCTTACGAACCTGACAAGAACAGTAGATCCTTTTCAGTCCAATACACTGTATTTGCTGGGAACAGACGCCAGTGCTATTTATCTTGTGTATGGCAATGGCAGCGCAATATTGACTCTTCTTACCAGAAAACAACTCTTGCTCGTAGGACCAGAAACTGCATGGGATTCAACTCCATTTAGGAGTGGGAAACAAACGCTAGCTCTCCTTACAAAAAACACACTCTGCTTTTGAGAAAAGAGCACTCTTCTACTCTACTGTGTTTCCTATGTGGTCCAAACAGTGAGCTTGCTCAGAATAAAAGAACTGTGCTTCCTACACACACCGACCATATCTAGTTCAACTCTACTTAGGAAACTGACAAGAACAGTAGCTCCTCTTCAGTCCGATACACAGTACTTGCTGGGAACAGACGCCAGTGATGTTTGTCCTGTGTATGGCAATGGCAGCACAATATTGACTCTTCTTATGATAAAACAACTCTTGCTCGTAGGACCAGAAACTGCATGTGATTCAACTCTATTTAGGACTGGGAAACAAACGCTAGCTCGCCTTACAAGAAACACACTCTGCTTTAAAGAAAAGAGCACTCTTCTACTCTACTGTGTTTATTATAAGGCCTGAACAGTGAGCTTGCTCAGAACTAAAGAACTGTGCTTCCTACACACACAACCATATCTAGTTCAATTCTGCTTAGGAACCTGACAAGAACAGTAGGTCCTCTTCAGTCCAATACACTGTACTTGCTGGGAACATACGCGAGTGCTATTTGCACTGTGTATGGCAATTGGAGCACAATAGTGACTCGTCTTACAAGAAAAGAACGCTTGCTCGTAGGACAAAAAACTGCATGTGACTCAACTCCATTTAGGACTGGGAAACAAACTCTAGCTCGCTTTACAAGAAACACACTCTGCTTTTGAGAAAAGAGCACTCTTCTACTCTACTGTGTTTCCTATAGGGCCAGAACAGTGAGCTTGCTCAGAAAAAAGAACTGTGCTTCCTACACACACGGGCCATATCTAGTTTAACTCTTCTTAAGAAACTAAGAAGAACAGTAGCTCCTCTTCAGTCCAATACACTGTACTTGCTGGGAACAGACGGGAGGGCTATTTGCACTGTGTATGACAATGGGATCGCAATAGTGACTTTCCTTACCAGAAAACAACTCTTGCTCGTAGGACCAGAAACTGCATGTGATTCAACTCCATTTAGGACTGGGAAACAAACGCTAGCTCGCCTTACAAGAAACACACTCTGCTTTTGAGAAAAGAGCACTCTTCTACATTACTGTGTTTCCTATGGGGTCCGAACAGTGAGATTGCTCAGAACAAAAAAAATGTGCTTCCTACACACATGGCCATATCTAGTTCAAGTCTGCTTAGGAAACTGACAAGAACAGTAGCTCCTCTTCAGTCCGATACACTGTACTTGCTGGGAACAGACGCGAGTGCTATTTGCACTGTGTATGGCAATTGGAGCACAATAGTGACTCGTCTTACCAGAAAACAACTCTTGCTTGTAGGACAAAAAACTGCATGTGACTCAACTCCATTTAGGACTAGGAAACAAACGCTAGCTCGCCTTCCAAGAAACACACTCTGCTTTTGAGAAAAGAGCACTCTTCTACTCTACTGTGTTTCCTATGTGTTCCGAACAGTGAGCTTGCTCAGAACAAAAAAACTGTGCTTCCTACACACACAGCCACATCTAGTTCAAGTCTGCTTAGGAACCTGACAAGAACAGTAGCTCCTGTTCAGTCCAATACACTGTACTTGCTGGGAACAGACGCCAGTGCTATTTGTCCTGTGTATGGCAATGGCAGCACAATAGTGACTCTTCTTACCAGAAAACAACTCTTGCTCGTAGGACCAGAAACTGCATGGGATTCAACTCCATTTAGGAGTGGGAAACAAACGCTAGCTCTCCTTACAAAAAACACACTCTGCTTTTGAGAAAAGAGCACTCTTCTACTCTACTGTGTTTCCTATGGGGTCCAAACAGTGAGCTTGCTCAGAATAAAAGAACTGTGCTTCCTACACACACCGACCATATCTAGTTCAACTCTACTTAGGAAACTGACAAGAACAGTAGATCCTCTTCAGTCCGATACACTGTACTTGCTGGGAACAGACGCCAGTGATGTTTGTCCTGTGTATGGCAATGGCAGCACAATATTGACTCTTCTTACGATAAAACAACTCTTGCTCGTAGGACCAGAAACTGCATGTGATTCAACTCTATTTAGGACTGGGAAACAAAAGCTAGCTCGCCTTACAAGAAACACACTCTGCTTTAGAGAAAAGAGCACTCTTCTACTCTACTGTGTTTATTATAAGGCCTGAACAGTGAGCTTGCTCAGAACTAAAGAACTGTGCTTCCTACACACACAACCATATCTAGTTCAATTCTGCTTAGGAACCTGACAAGAACAGTAGGTCCTCTTCAGTCCAATACACTGTACTTGCTGGGAACATACGCGAGTGCTATTTGCACTGTGTATGGCAATTGGAGCACAATAGTGACTCGTCTTACAAGAAAAGAACGCTTGCTCATAGGACAAAAAACTGCATGTGACTCAACTCCATTTAGGACTGGGAAACAAACTCTAGCTCGCTTTACAAGAAACACACTCTGCTTTTGAGAAAAGAGCACTCTTCTACTCTACTGTGTTTCCTATAGGGCCAGAACAGTGAGCTTGCTCAGAAAAAAGAACTGTGCTTCCTACACACACGGGCCATATCTAGTTCAACTCTTCTTAAGAAACTAAGAAGAACAGTAGCTCCTCTTCAGTCCAATACACTGTACTTGCTGGGAACAGACGCGAGTGCTATTTGCACTGTGTATGGCAATTGGAGCACAATAGTGACTCGTCTTACCAGAAAACAACTCTTGCTTGTAGGACAAAAAACTGCATGTGACTCAACTCCATTCAGGACTAGGAAACAAACGCTAGCTCGCCTTCCAAGAAACACACTCTGCTTTTGAGAAAAGAGCACTCTTCTACTCTACTGTGTTTCCTATGTGTTCCGAACAGTGAGCTTGCTCAGAACAAAAAAACTGTGCTTCCTACACACACAGCCACATCTAGTTCAAGTCTGCTTAGGAACCTGACAAGAACAGTAGCTCCTGTTCAGTCCAATACACTGTACTTGCTGGGAACAGACGCCAGTGCTATTTGTCCTGTGTATGGCAATGGCAGCACAATAGTGACTCTTCTTACCAGAAAACAACTCTTGCTCGTAGGACCAGAAACTGCATGGGATTCAACTCCATTTAGGACTGGGAAACAAACGCTAGCTCGCCTTACAAGAAACACACTCTGCTTATGAGAAAAGAGCACTCTTCTACATTACTGTGTTTCCTATGGGGTCCAAACATTGAGCTTGCTCAGAACAAAAGAACTGTGCTTCCTACACACACGGGACATATCTCGTTCAACTCTGCTTAGGAAACTGACATGAACAGTAGCTTCTCTTCAGTCTGATACACTGTACTTGCTGGGAACAGACACGAGTGCTATTTGCACTGTGTATGAAAATGGGAGCGCAATAGTGACTTTCCTTACCAGAAAACAACTCTTGTTCGTAGGACCAGAAACTGCATGGGATTCAACTTCATTTAGGACAAGGAAACAAACGCTAGCTCGACTTACAAGAAACACACTCTGCTTTAGAGAAAAGAGCACTCTTCTACTCTACTGTGTTTCCTATGGGGTCCAAACAGTGAACTTGCTTAGAACAAAAGAACTGTGCTTCCTACACACATGGACCATATCTAGTTCAATTCTGCTTAGGAAACTGACAAGAACAGTAGCTCCTATACAGTCCCATACTCTGTACTTGCTGGGAACAGACGCGAGTGCTATTTGCACTGTGTATGGCATTTGGAGCGCAATAGTAACTCTTCTTACCAGAAAACAATTCTTGCTCATAGGACCAGAAACTGCATGTGACTCAACTCCATTTAGGACTGGGAACAAACGCTAGCTCGCGTTAGAAGAAACACACTCTGCTTTTGAGAAAAGAGCCATCTTCTACTCTAAAGTGTTTCCTAAGGGGTCCGAACAGTGAACTTGCTCAGAACAAAAGAACTGTGCTTCCTACACACAGGGGCCATATCTAGTTCAACTCTGCTTAGGAAACTGACAGGAACAGTAGCTCATCTTCAGTCTAATACACTGTACTTTCTGGGAACAGACGCGAGTGCTATTTGCACTATGTATGGCAATGGGAGCGCAATAGTGACTTTCCTTACCAGAAAAAAACTCATGCTAGTAGGAACAAAACTGTATGTGATTCAACTCCATTTCTGACTGGGAAACAAACAAGAGCTCGCCTTACAAGAAACACACTCTGCTTTTGAGAAAAGAGCACGCTTCTAGTCTACTGTGTTTCCTATAGGGCCAGAACAGTGAGCTTGCTCAGAACAAAAGAACTGTGCTTCCTACACACACGGCCATATCTAGTTCAATTCTGCTTAGAAACCTGAAAAGAACAGTAGATCCTCTTCAGTCCAATACACTGTATTTGCTGGGAACAGACGCCAGTGCTATTTATCTTGTGTATGGCAATGGCAGCGCAATATTGACTCTTCTTACCAGAAAACAACTCTAGCTCGTAGGACCAGAAACTGCATGGGATTCAACTCCATTTAGGAGTGGGAAACAAACGCTAGCTCTCCTTACAAAAAACACACTCTGCTTTTGAGAAAAGAGCACTCTTCTACTCTACTGTGTTTCCTATGTGGTCCGAACAGTGAGCTGTCTAAGAACAAAAGAACTGTGCTTCCTACACACTGGCCATATCCAGTTCAACTCTGCTTAGGAAACTGACAAGAACAGTAGCTCCTCTTCAGTCCAATACACTGTACTTGCGGGGAACAGACGCGAATGCTATTTGCACTGTGTATGGCAATTGGAGCACATAGTGACTCGTCTTACCAGAAAACAACTCTTGCTCGTAGGACAAAAAACTGCATGTGAGTCAACTCCATTTAGGACTGGGAAACAAACGCTAGCTCGCCTTCCAAGAAACACACTCTGCTTTTGAGAAAAGAGCACTCTTCTAGTCTACTGTGTTTCCTATAGAGCCAGAACAGTGAGCTTGCTCAGAACAAAAGAACTGTGCTTCCTACACACGGTCATATCTAGTTCAATTCTGCTTAGGAACCTGACAAGAACAGTAGATCCTCTTCAGTGCAATACAGTGTACTTGCTGGGAACAGACGCCAGTGCTATTTGTCCTGTGTATGGCAATGGCAGCGCAAGAGTGACTATTCTTACCATAAAACAACTCTTGCTCGTAGGACCAGAAACTGCATGTGATTCCACTCCATTTAGGACTGGGAAACAAACGCTAGCTCGCCTTACATGAAACACACTCTGCTTTTCAGAAAAGAGCACTCTTCTACTCTACTGGGTTGCCTATGGGGTCCAAACAGTGAGCTTGCTTAGAACAAAAGAACTGTGCTTCCTACACACATGGACCATATCTATTTTATTCTGCTTAGGAAACTGACAAGAACAGTAGCTCCTATACAGTCCAATACACTGTACTTGCTGGGAACAGACGCGAATGCTATTTGCACTGTGTATGGCATTTGGAGCGCAGTAGTGACTCTCCTTACCAGAAAACAACTCTTGCTTGTAGGACCAAAAACTGCATGTGACTCAACTCCATTTAGGACTGGGAAACAAACGTGAGCTTGCCTTACAAGAAACACACTCTGCTTTTGAGAAAAGAGCACTCTTCTACATTACTGTGTTTCCTATGGGGTCCAAACAGTGAGCTTGCTCAGAACAAAAGAACTGTGCTTCCTACACACACGGGACATATCTCGTTCAACTCTGCTTAGGAAACTGACAAGAACAGTAGCTTCTCTTCAGTCCGATACACTGTACTTGCTGGGAACAGACGCGAGTGCTATTTGCACTGTGTATGACAATGGGAGCGCAATAGTGACTTTCCATACCAGAAAACAACTCTTGCTCGTAGGACCAGAACGTGCATGTGATTGAACTCCATTTATGGCTGGGAAACAAACGCTAGCTCGCCTTACAAGAAACACACTCTGCTTTTGAGAAAGGAGCACTCTTCTACTCTACTGTGTTTCCTAAGAAGTCCGAACAGTGAACTTGCTCAGAACAAAAGAACTGTGCTTCCTAAACACACGGCCATATCTAGTTCAATTCTGCTTAGGAAACTGACAAGAACAGTAGATCCTCTTCAGTCCAATACACTTTATTTGCTGGGAAAAGACGCCAGTGCTATTTATCTTGTGTATGGCAATGGCAGCACAATAGTGACTCTTCTTAGCATAAAACAACTCTTGCTCGTAGGACCAGAAACTGCATGTGATTCAACTCTATTTAGGACTGGGAAACAAACGCTAGCTCGCCTTACAAGAAACACACTCTGCTTTAGAGAAAAGAGCACTCTTCTACTCTACTGTGTTTATTATAAGGCCTGAACAGTGAGCTTGCTCAGAACAAAAGAACTGTGCTTCCTACACACACACCCATATCTAGTTCAATTCTGCTTAGCAACCTGACAAGAACAGTAGATCCTCTTCAGTCCAATACCCTGTACTTGCTGGGAACATACGTGAGTGCTATTTGCACTGTGTACGGCAATTGGAGCACAATAGTGACTCGTCTTCCCAGAAAGGAACGCTTGCTGGTAGGACAAAAAACTGCATGTGACTCAACTCCATTTATAACTGGGAAACAAACTCTAGCTCGCTTTACAAGAAACACACTCTGCTTTTGAGAAAAGAGCACTCTTCTACTCTACTGTGTTTCCTATAGGGCCAGAACAGTGAGCTTGCTCAGAAAAAAGAACTGTGCTTCCTACACACGGGCCATATCTAGTTCAACTCTTCTTAAAAAACTGAGAAGAACAGTAGCTCCTCTTCAGTCCAATACACTGTACTTGCTGGGAACAGACGGGAGGGCTATTTGCACTGTGTATGGCAATGGGATCGCAATAGTGACTTTCCTTACCTGAAAACAACTCTTGCTCGTAGGACCAGAAACTGCATGTGATTCAACTCCATTTAGGACTGGGAAACAAACGCTAGCTCGCCTTACAAGAAACTCACTCTGCTTTTGAGAAAAGAGCACTCTTCTACTCTACTGTTTTTCCTATGGGGTCCGAACAGTGAGATTGCTCAGAACAAAAAAACTGTGCTTCCTACACACACGGCCATATCTAGTTCTAGTCTGCTTTGGAAACTGACAAGAACAGTAGCTCCTCTTCAGTCCGATACACTGTACTTGCTGGGAACAGACGCGAGTGCTATTTGCACTGTGTATGGCAATGGGAGCGCAATAGTGACTTTCCTTACCAGAAAACAACTCTTGCTCGTAGGACCAGAAACTGCATGTGATTCAACTCCATTTAGGACTGGTAAACAGACGCTAGCTTGTCTTACAAGAAACAAACTTTGCTTTTGAGAAAAGAGCACTCTTCTACTCTACTGTGCTTCCTATGGGGTCCGAACAGTGAGCTTGCTGAGAACAAAAGTACTGTGCTTCCTACACACACGGCCATATCTAGTTCAACTCTGCTTAGGAAACTGACAAGAACAGTAGCTCCTGTTCAGTCCAATACACTGTACTTGCTGGGAACAGACGCCAGTGCTATTTGTCCTGTGTATGGCAATGGCAGCGCAAGAGTGACTATTCTTACCATAAAACAACTCTTGCTTGTAGGACCAGAAACTGCATGTGATTCCACTCCATTTAGGACTGGGAAACAAACGCTAGCTCGCCTTACTTGAAACACACTCTGCTTTTGAGAAAAGAGCACTCTTCTACTCTACTGTGTTGCCTATGGTGTCAGAACAGTGAGCTTGCTCAGAACAAAAGAACTGTGCTTCCTACACAAACGGGCCATATCTAGTTCAACTCTGCTTAGGAAACTGACAAGAACAGTAGCTCTTCTTCATTCCAATACACTGTACTTGCGGGGAACAGACGCGAGTGCTATTTGCACTGTGTATGGCAATTGGAGCACAATAGTGACTCGTCTTACCAGAAAACAACTCTTGCTCGTAGGACAAAAAACTGCATGTGACTGAACTCCATTTAGGACTGGGAAACAAACGCTAGTTCGCCTTCCAAGAAACACACTCTGCTTTTGAGAAAAGAGCACTCTTCTATTCTACTGTGTTTCCAATGTGTTCCGAACAGTGAGCTTGCTCAGAACAAAAAAACTGTGCTTCCTACACACAGGGCCACATCTAGTTCAAGTCTGCTTAGGAACCTGACAAGAACAGTAGCTCCTGTTCAGTCCAATACACTGTACTTGCTGGGAACAGACGCCAGTGCTATTTGTCCTGTGTATGGCAATGGCAGCACAATAGTGACTCTTCTTACCAGAAAACAACTCTTGCTCGTAGGACCAGAAACTGCATGGGATTCAACTCCATTTAGGACTGGGAAACAAACGCTATCTCACCTTACAAGAAACACACTCTGCTTTTGAGAAAAGAGCACTCTTCTACATTACTGTGTTTCCTATGGGGTCCAAACAGTGAGCTTGCTCAGAACAAAAGAACTGTGCTTCATACACACACGGGACATATCTCGTTCAACTCTGCTTAGGAAACTGACAAGAACAGTAGCTTCTTTTCAGTCCGATACACTGTCCTTGCTGGGAACCGATGCGAGTGCTATTTGCACTGTGTGACAATGGGAGCGCAATAGTAACTTTCCATACCAGAAAACAACTATTGCTCGTAGGACCAGAACCTGCATGTGATTGAACTACATTTATGGCTGGGAAACAAACGCTAGCTTGCCTTACAAGAAACACACTCTGCTTTTGAGAAAGGAGCACTCTTCTACTCTACTGTGTTTCCTACAGGGCAAGAACAGTGAGCTTGCTCAGAACAAAAGAACTGTGCTTCCTACACACACGGCCATATCTAGTTCAATTCTGCTTACGAACCTGACAAGAACAGTAGATACTCTTCAGTCCAATACACTGTATTTGCTGGGAACAGACGCCAGTGCTATTTATCTTGTGTATGGCAATGGCAGCGCAATATTGACTCTTCTTACCATAAAACAACTCTTGCTCGTAGGACCAGAAACTGCATGTGATTCAACTCTATTTAAGACTAGGAAACAAACGCTAGCTGGCCTTACAAGAAACACACTCTGCTTTAGAGAAAAGAGCACTCTTCTAATCTACTGTGTTTATTATAAGGCCTGAACAGTGAGCTTGCTCAGAACAAAAGAACTGTGCTTCCTACACACACACCCATATCTAGTTCAATTCTCCTTAGGAACCTGACAAGAACAGTAGATCTTCTTCAGTCCAAAACACTGTACTTGCTGGGAGCAGACGCGAGTGCTATTTGCACTGTGTACGGCAATTGGAGCACAATAGTGACTCGTCTTACAAGAAAAGAACGCTTGCTCGTAGGACAAAAAACTGCATGTGACTCAACTCCATTTAGGACTGGGAAACAAACTCTAGCTCGCTTTACAAAAACACACTCTGCTTTTGAGAAAAGAGCACTCTTCTACTCTACTGTGTTTCCTATAGGGCCAGAACAGTGAGCTTGCTTAGAAAAAAGAACTGTGCTTCCTACACACACGGCCATATCTAGTTCAACTCTTCTTAAGAAACTGAGAAGAACAGTAGCTCCTCTTCAGTCCAATACACTGTACTTGCTGGGAACAGACGGGAGGGCTATTTGCTCTGTGTATGGCAATGGGATCGCAATACTGACTTTCCTTACCAGAAAACAACTCTTGCTCGTAGGACCAGAAACTGCATGTGATTCAACTCCATTTAGGACTGGGACACAAACGCTAGCTCGCCTTACAAGAAACACACTCTGCTATTGAGAAAAGAGCACTCTTCTACTCTACTGTTTTTCCTATGGGGTCCGAACAGTGAGATTGCTCAGAACAAAAAAACTGTGCTTCCTACACACACGGCCATATCTAGTTCAAGTCTGCTTAGGAAACTGACAAGAACAGTAGCTCCTCTTCAGTCCGATACACTGTACTTGCTAAGAACAGAAGCGAGTGCTATTTGCACTGTGTATGGCAATGGGAGCGCAATAGTGACTTTCCTTACCAGAAAACAAGTCTTGCTCGTAGGACCAGAAACTGCATGTGAATCAACTCCATTTAGGACTGGGAAACAAACACTAGCTCGCCTAACTAGAAACACACTCTGCTTTTGAGAAAAGAGCACTCATCTTCTCTACTGTGTTTCCTATATGGCCAGAACAGTGAGCTTGCACAGAACAAAAGAACTGTGCTTCCTACACACACGGTCCATATCTAGTTCAACTCTGCTTAGAAAACTGACAAGAACAGTAGCTCCTCTTCAGTCCAATACACTGTACTTGCGTGGAACAGACACGAGTGCTGTTTGCACTGTGTATGGCAATTGGAGCACAATAGTGACTCGTCTTACCAGAAAATAACTCTTGCTTGTAGGACAAAAAACTGCATGTGACTCAACTCCATTTAGGACTAGGAAACAAAAGCTAGCTCGCCTTCCAAGAAACACACTCTGCTTTTGAGAAAAGAGCACTCTTCTACTCTACTGTGTTTCCAATGTGTTCCGAACAGTGAGCTTGCTCAGAACAAAAAAACTGTGCCTCCTACACACTCGGCCATATCTAGTTCAAGTCTGCTTAGGAAACTGACAAGAACAGTAGCACCTATTCAGTCCAATACACTGTACTTGCTGAGAACAGACGCGAGTGCTATTTGCACTGTGTATGGCAATGGGAGCGCAATAGTGACTTTCCTTACCAGAAAACAACTCTTGTTCGTAGGACCAGAAACTGCATGGGATTCAACTTCATTTAGGACAAGGAAACAAACGCTAGCTCGACTTACAAGAAACACACTCTGCTTTAGAGAAAAGAGCACTCTTCTACTCTTCTGTGTTTCCTATGGGGTCCAAACAGTGAGCTTGATTAGAACAAAAGAACTGTGCTTCCTACACACATGGACCATATCTAGTTCAATTCTGCTTAGGAAACTGACAAGAACAGTAGCTCCTATACAGTCCCATACTCTGTACTTGCTGGGAACAGACGCGAGTGCTATTTGCACTGTGTATGGCATTTGGAGCGCAATAGTGGCTCTTCTTACCAGAAAACAGCTCTTGCTCATAGGACCAAAAACTGCATGAGACTCAACTCCATTTAGGACTGGGAAACAAACTGAGCTCACCTTACAAGAAACACACTTTGCTTTAGAGAAAAGAGCACTCTTCTACTCTACTGTGTTTCCTAGAGGGCCAGAACAGTGAGCTTGCTCAGAACAAAAAAACTGTGCTTCCTACACAAAAGGGCCATATCTAGTTCAACTCTGCTTAGGAAACTGACAAGAACAGTAGCTCCTCTTCAGTCCGATACACTGTACTTGCTGGGAACAGACGCGTGTGCTATTTGCACTGTGTATGGCAATGGGAGCGCAATAGTGACTTTCCTTACCAGAAAACAAATCTTGCTCGTAGGACCAGAAACTGCATGTGATTCTACTCCATTTAGGACTGGGAAACATACGCTACCTTGTCTTACAAGAAACACACTCTCTTTTGAGAAAAGAGTACTCTTCTACTCTACTGTGTTTCCTGTGGGGTCCGAAAAGTGAGCTTGCTCAGAACAAAAGAACTGTGCTTCCTACACACACGGCCATATCTAGTTCAATTCAGCTTAGGAAACTGACAAGAACAGTAGATCTTCTTCAGTCAAATACACTGTACTTGCTGGGATCAGACGCCAGTGCTATTTGTCCTGTGTATGGCAAAGGCAGCGCAATCATGACTATATTTACCATAAAACAACTCTTGCTCATAGGACCAGAAACTGCATGTGATTCCACTCCATTTAGGACTGGGAAACAAACGCCAGCTTGCCTTACAAGAAACACACTCTGCTTTTGAGAAAAGAGCACTCTTCTACTCTACTGTGTTTCCTACGGGGTCCAAACAGTAAGCTTGCTCAGAACAAAAGAACTGTGCTTCCTACACGCACGGACCATATCTAGTTAAACTCTGCTTAGGAAACTGACAAGATCAGTAGCTCCTCTTCAGTCCAATACACTGTACTTGCTGGGAACAGATGCGAGTGCTATTTGCACTGTGTATGGCAATAGGAGTGCAATAGTGACTTTCCTTACCAGAAAACAACTCTTGCTTATAAGACCAGAAACTGCATGTGATTCAACTCCATTTATGACTGGGAAACAAACGCTAGCTCGCCTTACAAGAAACACACTCTGCTTTAGAGAAAAGAGCACTCTTCTAGTCTACTGTGTTTTCTATAGAGCCAAAACAGTGAGCTTGCTCAGAACAAAAGAACTGTGCTTCCTACACATGGGCCATATCTCGTTCAACTCTGCTTAGGAAACTGACCAGAACAGTAGCTCCTCTTCAGTCCGATACACTGTACTTGCTGGAAACAGACGCGAGTGCTATTTGCACTGTGTATTGCAATGGGAGCGCAATAGTGAATTTCCTTACCAGAAAACAACTCTTGCTGGTAGGACCAGAAACTGCATGTGATTCATCTCCATTTAGGACTGGGAAACAAATGCTAGCTCGCCTTACATGAAACACATTCCGCTTTTGAGCAAAGAGCACTCTTCTACTCTACTGTGTTTCCTATGGGGTCTGAACAGTGAGCTTGCTCAGAACAAAAGAACTGTGCTTCCTACACACACGGCCATATCTAGTTCAATTCTGCTTAGGAACCTGACAAGAACAGTAGCTACTCTTCAGTCCAGTACACTGTACTTTCTGGGAACAGACGCGAGTGCAATTTGCACTGTGTATGGCAATTGGAGCACAATAGTGACTCGTCTTACCAGAAAACAACTCTTGCTTGTAGGACAAAATACTGCATGTGACTCAACTCCATTTAGGACTGAGAAACAAACGCTAGCTCGCCTTCCAAGAAACACACTCTCCTTTTGAGAAAAGAGCACTCTTCTACTCTACTGTGTTTGCTATGGGTTCCGAACAGTAAGCTTGCTCAGAACAAAAAAACTGTGCTTCCTACACACACGGCCATATCTAGTTCAAGTCTGCTTAGGAACCTGACAAGAACAGTAGATCCTCTTCAGTCCAATACACTGTACTTGCTGGGAAGAGACGCGTGTGCTATTTGCACTGTGTATGGCAATGGGAGCGCAATAGTTACTTTCCTTATCAGAAAACAATTCTTGCTCATAGGTCCAGAAACTGCATGTGATTCAACTCCATATAGGACTGGGAAACAAATGCTAGCTCGCCTTACAAGAAACAGACTCTGCTTTTGAGAAAAGGGCACTCTTCTACTCTACTGTGTTTCCTATAGGGCCAGAACAGTGAGCTTGCTCAGAACAAAAAAACTGTGCTTCCTACACACAGGGGCCATATCTAGTTCAACTCTGCTTAGGAAACTGACAAGAACAGTAGCTCCTCTTCAGTCCAATACACTATACTTGCTGGGAGTGCTATTTGCACTGTGTATGGCAATGGGAGTGCAATAGTGACTTTCCTTACCCAAAAACAACTTTTGCTCGTAGGATCAGAAACTGCATGTGATTCAACTCCATTTAGGACTGGGAAACAAAGGCTAGCTCGCCTTACAAGAAACACACTCTGCTTTTGAGAAAAGTGCACTCTTCTACTCTACTGTGTTTCCTATGGTGTCCGAACAGTGAGCTTGCTCAGAACAAAAGAACTGTGTTTCCTACACACACGTGCCATATCTATTTTTACTCTGCTTACGAAACTGACAAGAACAGTAGCTCCTCTTCAGTCCAATACACTGTACTTGCGGGGAACAGACGCGAGTGCTATTTGCACTGTGTATGGCAATTAGAGCACAATAGTGACTCGTCTTACCAGAAAACAACTCTTGCTCGTAGGACAAAAAACTGCATGTGACTCAACTCCATTTAGGACTGGGAAACAAACGTTAGCTCGCCTTCCAAGAAACACCCTCTGCTTTTGAGAAAAGAGCACTCTTCTATTCTACTGTGTTTCCTATGTGTTCCGAACAGTGAGCTTGCTCAGAAAAAAAAACCTGTGCTTCCTACACACACGGACCATATCTAGTTCAACTCTGCTTAGAAAACTGAAAAGAACAGTAGCTCCTCTTCAGTTCAACACACTGTACTTGCTGGGAACAGATGCCAGTGCTATTTGCACTGTGTATGGCAAATGGAGTGCAATAGTGACTTTCTTTACCAGAAAAAAACTCTTGCTCATAGGACCAGAAACTGCATGTGCTTCCACTCTTTTTAGGACCTGGAAACAAATGCTATCTCACCTTACAAGAAACACACTCTGCTTTTGTGAAAAGAGCAGTCATCTACTCTACTGTGTTTCCTATAGGGTCCGAACAGTGAGCTTGCTCAGAACAAAAGAACTGTGCTTCCTACACACGGGATATATCTCGTTCAACTCTGCTTAGGAAACTGACAAGAACAGTAGCTTCTATTCAGTCCAATACACTGTACTTGCTGGGAACAGACGCGAGTGCTATTTGCACTGTGTATGACCATGGAAGCGCAATAGTGACTTTCCTTACCAGAAAACAACTCTTGCTCGTAGGACCAGAACATGCAAGTGATTCAACTCCATTTAGGACTGGGAAACAAACGCTAGCTCGCCTTACAAGAAACACACTCTGCTTTTGAGAAAAGACCACTCTTCTACTCTACTGTGTTTCCTACAGGGCCAGAACAGTGAGCTTGCTCAGAACAAAAGAAGTGTGCTTCCTACACACAAGGCAATATCTAGTTCAACTCTGCTTAGGAACCTGACAAGAACAGTAGATCCTCTTTAGTCCAATACACTGTACTGGTGGGAACAGACGCCAGTGCTATTTGCACTGTGTATGGAAATGGGAGCGCAATAGTGACTCTTCTTACCAGAAAACAACTCTTGCTCATAGGACCAGAAACTGCATGTGATTCAACTCCATTTAGGACTGTGAAACAAACACTAGCTCGCCTTACAAGAAACACACTCTGCTTTAGAGAAAATAGCACTCTTCTACTCTACTGTGTTTCCTAAGAAGTCCGAACAGTGAACTTGCTCAGAACAAAAGAACTGTGCTTCCTAGACACACGGCCATATCTAGTTCAATTCTGCTTAACCAACTGACAAGAACAGTAGCTCCTCTGCAGTCCGATACAATGTACTTGCTGGGAACAGACACGAGTGCTATTTTCACTGTTTATGGCAATGGGAGCACAATAGTGACTTTCCTTACCAGAAAACAACTCTTGCTCGTAGGACCAGAAACTGCATGTGATTCAACTCCATTTAGGACTGGGAAACAAACGCTAGCTCGCCTTACAAGAAACACACTCTGCTTTTGAGAAAAGAGCACTCTTCTACTCTACTGTGTTTCCTAAGAAGTCCGAACAGTGAACTTGCTCAGAACAAAAGAACTGTGCTTCCTAGACACACGGCCATATCTAGTTCAATTCTGCTTACGAACCTGACAAAAACAGTAGATCCTCTTCAGTCCAATACACTGTACTTGCTGGGAACAGATGCCAGTGCTATTTCTCCTGTGTATGACAATGGCAGCGCAATATTGACTCTTATTACCAGAAAACAACACTTGCTCGTAGGACCAGAAACTGCATGGGATTCAACTCCATTTAGGACTGGGAAACAAACGCTAGCTCTCCTTACAAGAAACACAGTCTGCTTTTGAGAAAAGAGCACTCTTCTACTCTACTGTGTTTCCTATGGTGTCCAAACAGTGAGCTTGCTCAGAATAAAAGAATTGTGCTTCCTACACACACCGACCATATCTAGTTCAACTCTGCTTAGGAAACTGAAAAGAACAGTAGCTCCTCTGCAGTCCGATACACTGTACTTGCTGGGAACAGACGCGAGTGCTATTTGCACTGTGTATGGCAATGGGAGCGCAATAGTGACTCTTCTTACCATAAAACAACTCTTGCTCGTAGGACCAGAAACTGCATGTGATTCAACTCTATTTAGAACTGGCAAACAAACGCTAGCTGGCCTTACAAGAAACACACTCTGCTTTTGATAAAAGAGCACTCTTCTACTCTACTGTGTTTCCTATAGGGCCAGAACAGTGAGCTTGCTCAGAACAAAAGAACTGTGCTTCCTACACACACCGACCATATCTAGTTCAACTCTGCTTAAGAAACTGACAAGAACAGTAGCTCCTCTTCAGTCTGATACACTGTACTTGCTGGGAACAGACGCGAGTACTATTTGCACTGTGTATGGCAATGGGAGAGCAATAGTGACTTTCCTTACCAGAAAAAAACTCTTGCTCGTAGGACCAGAAACTGCATGAGATTCAACTCCATTTAGGACTGGGAAACAAATGCTAGCAAGCTTTACATGAAACACATTCTGCTTTTGAGAAAAGAGCACTCTTCTACTCTACTGTGTTTCCTATGGGGTCCGAACAGTGAGCTTGCTCAGAACAAAAGAACTGTGCTTCCTACACACACGGGCCATATCTAGTTCAACTCTGCTTAGGAAACTGACAAGAACAGTAGCTCCTCTTCAGTCCGATACACTGAACTTGCTGGGAACAGACGCGAGTGCTATTTGCACTGTGTATGGCAATGGGAGCGCAATAATGACTTTCCTTACCAGAAAACAACTCTTGCTCATAGGACCAGAAACTGCATGTGACTCAACTCCATTTATGACTGGGAAACAAAGGCTAGCTCGCCTTACAAGAAACACACTCTGCTTTTGAGAAAAGAGCACTCTTCTACTCTACTGTGTTTCCTACTGTGTCCGAACAGTGAGCTTGCTCAGAACAAAAGAACTGTGCTTCCTACACACACGGCCATATTTAGTTCAATTCTGCTTAGGAACCTGACAAGAACAGTAGATCCTCTACAGTCCAATACACTGTACTTGCTGGGAACAGACGCCAGTGCTATTTGTCCTGTGTATGGCAATTGCAGCGCAACAGTGACTCTTCTTACCAATAAACAACTCTTGCTCGTAGGACCAGTAACTGCATGTGATTCAACTCCATTTAGGACTGGAAAAGAAAGGCTAGCTCGCCTTACAAGTAACACACTCTGCTTTAGAGAAAAGAGCACTCTTCCACTCTACTGTGTTTCCTATAGGGCCAGAACAGTGAGCTTGCTCAGAACAAAAGAACTGTGCTTCCTACACACGGGCCATATCTAGTTCAACTCTGCTTAGGAAACTGACAAGAACAGTAGCTCCTCTTCAGTCCGATACACTGTACTTGCTGGGAACAGATCGAGTGCTATTTGCACTGTGTATGGCAATGGGAGCGCAATAGTGACTTTCCTTACTGGATAACAACTCTTTCTCGTAGGACCAGAAACTGCATGTGATTCAACTCCATTTAGGACTGGGAAACAAACGCTAGCTCGCCTTACAAGAAACACACTCTGCTTTTGAGAAAAGAGCACTCTTCTACTCTACTGTGTTTCTTATAGGACCAGAACAGTGAGCTTGCCAGAACAAAAGAACTGTGCTTCCTACACACACGGGCCATATCTAGTTCAACTCTGCTTAGGAAACTGACAAGAACAGTAGCTCCACTTCAGTCCTATACACTGTACTTGCGGGGAACAGACGCCAGTTCTATTTGCACTGTGTATGGCAATTGGAACATAATAGTGACTCGTCTTACCAGAAAACAAATCTTGCTCGTAGGACAAAAAAATGCATGTGACTCAACTCCTTTTAGGACTGGGAAACAAACGCTAGCTCGCCTTCCAAGAAACACACTCTGCTTTTGAGAAAAGAGCACTCTTCAATTCTACTTTTTTTCCTATGTGTTCCCAACAGTAAGCTTGCTCAAAACAAAAAAAACTGTGCTTCCTACAGACACGGCCATATCTAGTTCAACTCTGCTTAGGAACCTGACAAGAACAGTAGATCCTCTTCAGTCCAATACACTGTACTTGCTGGGAACAGACGCGAGTGCTATTTGTCCTGTGTATGGCAATTGCAGCGCAACAATGACTCTTCTTACCATAAAACAACTCTTGATCGTAGGCCCAGAAACTGCATATGATTAAACTCCATTTAGGACTGAGAAACAAATGCTAGCTCGCCTTACATGAAATACACTCTGCTTTTGAGAAAAGAGCACTCTTCTACTCTACTGTGTTTCCTATGGTGTCTGAACAGTGAGCTTGCTCAGAACAAAAGAACTGTGCTTCCTACGCACATGGTCCATATCTAGTTCAACTCTGCTTAGGAAACTGACAAGAACAGTAGCTCCTCTTCAGTCCAATACACTGTACTTGCTGGGAACAGACGCGAGTGCTATTTGCACTGTGTATGGCAATGGGAGCACAATAGTGGCTTTCCTTACCAGAAAACAACTCTTGCTCATAGGACCAGAAACTGCATGTGATTCCACTCCATTTAGGACTAGGAAACAAACGCCAGCTCGCCTTAGAAGAAACACACTCTGCTTTAGAGAAAAGAGCACTCTTCAACTCTTCTGTGATTCCTATGAGTTCCGAACAGTGAGATTGCTCAGAACAAAAAAACTGTGCTTCCTACACACACCGCCATACTTAGTTCAATTCTGCTTAGGTACCTGACAAGAACAGTAGCTCCTCTTCAGTCCAATACACTGTACTGCTGGAAACAGACAACAGTGCTATTTGTCCTGTGTATGGCAATGGCAGCGCAATAATGACTCTCCTTACCAGAAAACAACTCTTGCTCGTACGACCAGAAACTGCATGTGATTCAACTCCATTTAGGACTGGCAAACAAACGCTAGCTCGCCTTACAAGAAACACACTCTGCTTTAGAGAAAAGAGCACTCTTCTACTCTACTGTGTTTCCTAATGGGCCAGAACAGTGAGCTTGCTCAGAACATAAGAACTGTGCTTCCTACACACACGGGCCATATCTCGTTCAACTCTGCTTAGGAAACTGACAAGAACAGTAGCTCCTCCTCTGTCCGATACACTGTACTTCCTGGGAACAGACGCGTGTGCTATTTGCACTGTGTATGGCCATGGGAGCGCAATTGTGACTCTTTATACCACAAAACAACTCTTGCTTGTAGGACCAGAAACTGCATGGGATTCAACTCCATTTCAAACTGGGAAACAAACACTATCTCGCCTTACAAGAAACACACTCTGCTTTTGAGAAATGAGCACTCTTCTACTCATCTGTGTTTCCTATGGCTTCTGAACAGTGAGCTTGCTCAGAAAAAAAGAACTGTGCTTTCTACACACACAGGCCATATCTAGTTCAACTCTGCTTTGGAAACTGTCAAGAACAGTAGCTCCTCTTCAGTCCAATACACTGTACTTGCTGGGAACAGACGCGAGTGCTATTTGCACTGTGTATGGCAATGGGAGCTCAATAGTGACTTTCCTTACCAGAAAACAACTCTTGCTCGTAGGACTGAAAACTTCATGTGATTCAACTCCATTTAGAACTTGGAAATAAACACAAGCTCGCCTTACAAGAAACAGACTCTGATTTTGAGAAAACGGCACTCGTCTACTCTACTGTGTTTCCTTTGGGGTCCGAAAAATGAGCTTGCTCAGAACAAAAGAACTTTTCTTCCTACACACACGGGCCATATCTAGTTCAACTCTTTTTAGGAAACTTAGAAGAACAGTTGCTCCTCTTCAGTCCAATACACTGTACTTGCTGAGAACAGACGCCAGTGCTATTTGCACTGTGTATGGCAATGGGAGCGCAATAGTGACTTTCCTTACCAGAAAACAACTCTTGCTCGTAGGATCAGAAACTGCTTGTGATTCAACTCCATTTAGGACTGGGAAACAAATGCAGTTCGCATTACTAGAAACACACTCTGCTTTAGAGAAAAGAGCAATCTTCTACTCTACTGTGTTTCCTATGGGGTCCGAACAGTGAGCTTGCTCAGAAAAAAAAACTGTGCTTCCTACACACACGGCCATATCTAGTTCAAATCTGCTTATAAACCTGACAAGAACAGTAGGTCCTCTTCAGTCCAATACACTGTACTTGCTAGGAACAGACTCCAGTGCTATTTGTCCTGTGTATGGAAATGGCAGCACAATAGTGACTCTTCTTACCAGAAAACAACTCTTGCTCGTAGGACCAGAAACTGCATGTGATTCAACTCCATTTAGGACTGGGAAACAAACGATAGCTCGCCTTACAAGAAACACACTCTGCTTTTGAGAAAAAAGCACTGTTCTACTCTACTGAGTTTCCTATGGGGTCAAAACAGTGAGCATGCTCAGAACAAAAAACTGTGCTTCCTACACACACGGACCCTATCTAGCTCAACTCTGCTTAGGAAACTGACAACAACAGTAGCACCTATTCAGTCCAATACACTGTACTTGCTGGGAACAGACGCAAGAGCTATTAGTAATGTGTATGGCAATGGGAGTGCAATAGTGACTTTCCTTACCAGAAAAAAACTCTTGCTTGTATGACCAAAAACTGCATGTGATACAACTCCATTTAGGACTGGGAAGCAAAAGCTAGGTCACCTTACAAGAAACACACTCTGCTTTTGCGAAAAGAGCACTCTTCTACTCTACTGTGTTTCCTATATGGCCAGAACAGTGAGCTTGCTCAGAACAAAAGAGGTGTGCTTCCTACACACACGGCCATATCTAGTTCAATTCTGCTTAGGAAACTGACAAGAACAGTAACTCCTATTCAGTCCAATACACTGTACTTCCTGGGAACAGACGCGTGTGCTATTTGCACTATGTATGGCCATGGGAGCGCAATAGTGACTCTTTTTACCAGAAAACAACTTTTGCTCGTAGGACCAGAAACTGCATGGGATTCAACTCCACTTCAAACTGGGAAACAAACACTAGCTCGCCTTACAAGAAACACACTCTGCTTTTGAGAAATGAGCACTCTTCTACTCAACTGTGTTTCCTATGGCTTCTGAACAGTGAGCTTGCTCAGAAAAAAAGAACTGTGCTTTCTACACACACGGCCATATCTAGTTCAACTCTATTTGGAAACTGTCAAGAACAGTAGCTCCTCTTCAGTCCAATACACTGTACTTGCTGGGAACAGACGCGAGTGCTATTTGCACTGTGTATGGCAATGGGAGCTCAATAGTGACTTTCCTTACCAGAAAACAACTCTTGCTCGTAGGACTGAAAACTGCATGTGATTCAACTCCATTTAGAACTTGGAAATAAACGCAAGCTCGCCTTACAAGAAACAGACTCTGATTTAGAGAAAACGGCACTCTTCTACTCTACTGTGTTTCCTTTGGGGTCCGAAAAATGAGCTTGCTCAGAACAAAAGAACTTTGCTTCCTACACACACGGGCCATATCTAGTTCAACTCTTTTTAGGAAACATAGAAGAACAGTTGCTCCTCTTCAGTCCAATACACTGTACTTGCTGGGAACAGACGCCAGTGCTATTTGCACTGTGTATGGCAATGGGAGCGCAATAGTGACTTTCCTTACCAGAAAACAACCCTTGCTCGTAGGATCAGAAACTGCTTGTGATTCAACTCCATTTAGGACTGGGAAACAAATGCTAGTTCGCATTACTAGAAACACACTCTGCTTTAGAGAAAAGAGCAATCTTCTACTCTACTGTGTTTCCTATGGGGTCCGAACAGTGAGCTTGCTCAGAACAAAAAAACTGTGCTTCCTATACACACGGCCATATCTAGTTCAAATCTGCTTATAAACCTGACAAGAACAGTAGGTCCTCTTCAGTCCAATACACTGTACTTGCTAGGAACAGACACCAGTGCTATTTGTCCTGTGTATGGCAATGGCAGCACAATAGTGACTCTTCTTACCAGAAAACAACTCTTGCTCGTAAGACCAGAAACTGCATGTGATTCAACTCCATTTAGGACTGGGAAACAAACGATTGCTCGCCTTACAAGAAACACACTCTGCTTTTGAGAAAAAAGCACTCTTCTACTCTACTTTGGTTCCTATGGGGTCCAAACAGTGAGCATGCTCAGAACAAAAAACTGTGCTTCCTACACACACGGACCCTATCTAGTTCAACTCTGCTTAGGAAACTGACAACAACAGTAGCTCCTATTCAGTCCAATACACTGTACTTGCTGGGAACAGACGCGAGTGCTATTAGTAATGTGTATGGCAATGGGAGTGCAATAGTGACTTTCTTTCCCAGAAAACATCTCCTGCTCGTAGGACCAGAAACTGCATGTGATTCAACTCCATTTAGGACTAGGAAACAAACACGAGCTCGCCTTACAAGAAACACACTCTGCTTTAGAGAAAAGAGGACTCTTCTACTCTACTGTGTTTCCTATAGGGCCAGAACAGTGAGCTTGCTCAGAACAAAAGAAATGTGCTTCCTACACACACAGGCCATATCTCGTTCAACTCTGCTTAGGAAACTGACAAGAACAGTAGCTCCTCTTCAGTCCAATACACTGTACTTGCTGGGAACAGACGAGAGTGCTATTTGCACTGTGTATGGCAATGGGAGCGCAATAGTGACTTTCCTTACCAGAAAACAACCCTTGCTCGTAGGACCAGAAACTGCATGTGATTCAACTCCATTTAGGACTGGGAAAGAAACACTAGCTCGCCTTACAAGAAACACACTCTGCTTTTGAGAAAAGAGCACTGTTCTACTCTACTGTGTTTCCTATGGGGTCAGAACAGTGAGCTTGCTCAGAACAAAAGAACTGTGCTTCCTACACACATAGATCATATCTAGTTCAACTCTGCTTAGGAAACTGACAAGAACAGTAGCGCCTATTCAGTCCAATACAGTGTACTTGCTGGGAACAGACGCGAGTGCTATTTGGAATTTGTATGGCATTTGGAGCGCAATAGTGACTCTTTTTACCAGAAAACAACTCTTGCTCGTAGGAAGGAAAACTGCATGTGACTCAACTCCATTTAGGACTGGGAAACAAACGGGAGCTCGCCTTACAAGAAACACACTCTGCTTTAGAGAAAAGAGCACTCATCTACTCTACTGTGTTTCCTATAGGGCCAGAACAGTGAGCTTGCTCACAACAAGAGAACTGTGCTTCCTACACACACGGGCCATATCTAGTTCAACTCTGCTTAGGAAACTGACAAGAACAGTAGCTCCTCTTCAGTCCGATACACTGTACTTGCTGGGTACAGACGCGAGTGCTATTTGCACTGTGTATGGCAATGGGAACACAATAATGACTTTCCTTGCCAGAAAACAACTCTTGCTCGTAGGACCCGAAACTGCATGTGATTCAACTCCATTTAGTACTAGGAAACAAATGCAAGCTCGCCTTACATGAAACACACTCTGCTTTTGAGCAAAGAGCACTCGTCTACTCTACTGTGTTTCCTATAGGGCCAGAACAGTGAGCTTGCTCAGAACAAAAGAACTGTGCTTCCTACTCACACGGGCCATATCTAGTTCAACTCTGCTTAGGAAACTGACAAGAACAGAATCCTCTTTAGGCCAATACACAGTACATGCTGGGAACAGACGCAAGTGCTATTTGCCCTGTGTATGACAAAGGGAGTGCAATAGTGAGTCTTCTTAAAAGAAAACAACTCTTGCTCATAGGACCAGAAACTGCATGTGATTCAACTCCCTTTAGGGCTGGGACACAAACGCTAGCTCGCCTTTCAGGAAACACACTCTGCTTTTGACAAAAGAGCACTCTTCTACTCTACTGTGTTTCCTATGGTGTCCGAACAGTGAGCTTGCTCAGAACAAAGAACTGTGCTTCCTCCACACACGGGCCATATCTAGTTCAACTCCGCTTAGGAAACTGACAAGAACAGTACCACCTCTTCTGTCCAATACACTTTACTTGCTGGGAACAGACACCAGTGCTATTTGCACTGTGTATGGCAAAGGGAGCTCAAGAGTGACTCTTCTTACAGGAAACAACTCTTGCTCGTAGGACCAGAAACTGCATGTGATTCAACTCCATTTAGGACTAGGAAACAAACGCTAGCTCGCCTTACAAGAAACACACTCTGCTTTTCAGAAAAGAGCACTCTTCTTCTCTACTGTGTTTCCTATGGGGTCCAAACAGTGAGCTTGCTCAGAACAAAAGAACTGTGCTTCCTACACACACGGGCCATATCTCGTTCTACTCTGCTTAGGAAACTGTCAAGAACAGTAGCTCCTCCTAAGTCCGATACACTGTACATGCTGGGAACAGACAAGAGTGCTATTTGCACTGTATATGGCAATGGGAGCGCAATAGTGACTTTCTTACCAGAAAACAACTCTTGCTCGTAGGACCAGAAACTGCATGTCATTCAACTCCATTTAGGACTGGGAAAAAAATGCCAGCTCGCCTTACAAGAAACACACTCTGCTTTTGAGAAAAGAGCACTCTTGTACTCTCCTGTGTTTCCTATAGGGCCAGAACAGTGAGCTTGCTCAGAAGAAAAGAACTGTGCTTCCTACACACACGGACCATATCTAGTTCAACTCTGCTTAGGAAACTGACAAGAACAGTAGTTCCTATTCAGTCCAATACACGTACTTGCTGGGAACAGACGCGAGTGCTATTTGCACTGTGTATGGCAATTGGAGCGTAATAGTGACTCTTCTTACCACAAATCAACTCTTGCTTGTAGGACCAAAAAGTGCATGTGATTCAACTCCATTTAGGTCTGGGAAACAAACGCGAGCTTGCCTTACAAGAAACACACTCTGCTTTAGAGAAAAGAGCACTCTTCTACTCTACTGTGTTTCCTAATGGGCCAGAACAGTGAGCTTGCTCAGAACATAAGAACTGTGCTTCCTAGACACACGGGCCATATCTCGTTCAACTCTGCTTAGGAAACTGACAAGAACAGTAGCTCCTCCTCTGTCCGATACACTGTGCTTGCTGGGAACAGACGCGAGTGCTATTTGCACTGTGTATGGCATTGGGAATGCAATAGTGACTTTCCTTACCAGAAAACAACTCTTGCTCATAGGACCAGAAACTGCATGTGATTCAACTCCATTTAGGACTGGGAAACAAAAGATAGCTCGCCTTACAAGAAACACACTCTGCTTTTGAGAAAAAAGCACTCTTCTACTCTACTGTGTTTCCTATGGGGTCCAAACAGTGAGCATGCTCAGAACAAAAAACTGTGCTTCCTACACACACGGACCCTATCTAGTTGAACTCTGCTTAGGAAACTGACAACAACAGTAGCTCCTATTCAGTCCAATACACTGTACTTGCTGGGAACAGACGCGAGTGCTATTAGTAATGTGTATGGCAATGGGAGTGCAATAGTGACTTTCCTTACCAGAAAACAACTCTTGCTTGTATGACCAAAAACTGCATGTGATACAACTCCATTTAGGACTGGGAAACAAACGCTAGGTCACCTTACAAGAAACACACTCTGCTTTTGAGAAAAGAGCACTCTTCTACTCTACTGTGTTTCCTATATGGCCAGAACAGTGAGCTTGCTCAGAACAAAAGAGGTGTGCTTCCTACACACACGGCCATATCTAGTTCAATTCTGCTTAGGAAACTGACAAGAACAGTAACTCCTATTCAGTCCAATACACTGTACTTCCTGGGAACAGACGCGTGTGCTATTTGCACTGTGTATGGCCATGGGAGCGCAATAGTGACTCTTTTTACCAGAAAACAACTTTTGCTCGTAGGACCAGAAACTGCATGGGATTCAACTCCATTTCAAACTGGGAAACAAACACTAGCTCGCCTTACAAGAAACACACTCTGCTTTTGAGAAAAGAGCACTCTTCTACTCTACTGTGTTTCCTATGGGGTCCAAACAGTGAGCTTGCTCAGAACAAAAGAACTGTGCTTCCTACACACATGGACCATATGTAGATCAACTCTGCTTAGGAAACTGACAAGAACAGTAGCTCCTCTTCAGACCAAAACACTGTACTTGCTGGGAACAGACAAGAGTGCTATTTGCACTGTATATGGCAATGGGAACACAATAGTGACTTTCTTACCAGAAAACAACTCTTGCTCATAGGACCAGAAACTGCATGTCATTCAACTCCATTTAGGACTGGGAAACAAATGCTAGCTCACCTTACAAGAAACACACTCTGCTTTTGAGAAAAGAGCACTCTTATACTCTCCTGTGTTTCCTATAGGGCCAGAACATTGAGCTTGCTCAGAAGAAAAGAACTGTGCTTCCTACACACACGGACCATATCTAGTTCAACTCTGCTTATAAACCTGACAAGAACAGTAGGTCCTCTTCAGTCCAATACACTGTACTTGCTAGGAACAGACGCCAGTGCTATTTGTCCTGTGTATGGCAATGGCAGCACAATAGTGACTCTTCTTACCAGAAAACAACTCTTGCTCGTAGGACCAGAAACTGCATGTGATTCAACTCCATTTAGGACTGGGAAACAAAAGATAGCTCGCCTTACAAGAAACACACTCTGCTTTTGAGAAAAAAGCACTCTTCTACTCTACTGTGTTTCCTATGGGGTCCAAACAGTGAGCATGCTCAGAACAAAAAAATGTGCTTCCTACACACACGGACCCTATCTAGTTGAACTCTGCTTAGGCAACTGACAACAACAGTAGCTCCTATTCAGTCCAATACACTGTACTTGCTGGGAACAGACGCGAGTGCTATTAGTAATGTGTATGGCAATGGGAGTGCAATAGTGACTTTCCTTACCAGAAAACAACTCTTGCTTGTATGACCAAAAACTGCATGTGATACAACTCCATTTAGGACTGGGAAACAAACACTAGTTCACCTTACAAGAAACACACTCTGCTTTTGAGAAAAGAGCACTCTTCTACTCTACTGTGTTTCCTATATGGCCAGAACAGTGAGCTTGCTCAGAACAAAAGAGGTGTGCTTCCTACACACACGGGCCATATCTAGTTCAATTCTGCTTAGGAAACTGACAAGAACAGTAACTCCTATTCAGTCCAATACACTGTACTTCCTGGGAACAGACGCGTGTGCTATTTGCACTGTGTATGGCCATGGGAGCGCAATAGTGACTCTTTTTACCAGAAAACAACTTTTGCTCGTAGGACCAGAAACTGCATGGGATTCAACTCCATTTCAAACTGGGAAACAAACACTAGCTCGCCTTACAAGAAACACACTCTGCTTTTGAGAAATGAGCACTCTTCTACTCAACTGTGTTTCCTATGGCGTCTGAACAGTGAGCTTGCTCAGAAAAAAAGAACAGTGCTTTCTACACACACGGGCCATATCTAGTTCAACTCTGCTTTGGAAACTGTCAAGAACAGTAGCTCCTCTTCAGTCCAATACACTGTACTTGCTGGGAACAGACGCGAGTGCTATTTGCACTGTGTATGGCAATGGGAGCTCAATAGTGACTTTCCTTACCAGAAAACAGCTCTTGCTCGTAGGACTGAAAACTGCATGTGATTCAACTCCATTTAGAACTTGGAAATAAACGCAAGCTCGCCTTACAAGAAACAGACTCTGATTTTGAGAAAACGGCACTCTTCTACTCTACTGTATTTCCTTTGGGGTCTGAAAAATGAGCTTGCTCAGAACAAAAGAACTTTGCTTCCTACACACACGGGCCATATCTAGTTCAACTCTTTTTAGGAAACTTAGAAGAACAATTGCTCCTCTTCAGTCCAATACACTGTACTTGCGGGGAACAGACGCCAGTGCTATTTGCACTGTGTATGGCAATGGAAGCACAATAGTGACTTTCCTTACCAGAAAACAACTCTTGCTCCTAGGACCAAAAACTGCATGTGATTCAACTCCATTTAGGACTGGGAAACAAACGCTAGCTTGCCTTACAAGAAACACACTCTGCTTTTGAGAAAAGAGCACTCTTCTACTCTACTGTGTTTCCTATGTGGCCAGAACAGTGAGCTTGCTCAGAACAAAAGAACTGTGCTTCCTACACACAAGGCCATATCTAGATCAATTCTGCTTAAGAAACTGACAAGAACAGTAGATACTCTTCAGTCCAATACACTGTACATGCTGGGAACCGACACCAGTGCTATTCGCCCTGTGTATGACAATGGGAGTGCAATAGTGACAATTCTTACCATAAAACAACTCTTGCTCTTAGGACCAAAAACTGCAAGTGACTCAACTTTATTTAGGACTGGGAAACAAACGTTAGCTTGCCTTACAAGAAACACACTGTGCTTTTGAGAAAAGGACACTCTTCTACTCTACTGTGTTTTCTATGGCGTCCGAACAATGAGCTTGCTCAGAACAAAAGAACTGTGCTTCCTACACACCGGGGTTATATCTAGTTCAACTATGCTTAGGAAACTGACAAGAACAGTAGCTCCTCTTCAGTCCAATACACTGTACTTGCTTAGAACAGACAAGAGTGCTATTTGCACTGTGTATGACAATGGGACCGCAACAGTGACTCTTCTTACCAGAAAACAACTCTTGCTCGTAGGACCAGAAACTGCATGTGATTCAACTCCATTTAGGACTGGGAAACAAACGCTATCTCGCCTTACAAGAAACACAATCTGCTTTTGAGAAAAGAGCACTCTTCTACTCTACTGTGTTTCTTAAGTGTTCCGAACAGTGAGCTTGCTCAGAACAAAAGAACTGTGCTTCCTACACACACGGGCCATATCTAGTTCAACTCTGCTTAGGAAACTGACAAGAAAAGTAGCTCCTCTTCATTACAATACACTGTACTTGCTGGGAACAGACGCGAGGGCTATTTGCACTGTGTATGGCAAAGTGAGCTCAAGAGTGACTTTCCTTACCAGAAAACAGCTCTTGCTCGTAGGACTGAAAACTGCATGTGATTCAACTCCATTTAGAACTGGGCAATAAACGCTAGCTTGCCTTACAAGAAACACACTCTGCTTTTGAGAAAAGAGCACTCTTCTACTCTACTGTGTTTCTTATATGGCCAGAACAGTGAGCTTACTCAGAACAAAAGACCTGTGCTTCCTACACACACGGCCATATCTAGTTCAATTTTACTTAGGAAACTGACAAGAACAGTAGCTCCTCTTCAGTCCAATACACTGTACTTGCTGGGAACAGACGCGAGTGCTATTTGCACTGTGTATGGCAATGTGAGCTCAATAGTGACTTTCCTTACCAGAAAACAACTCCTGCTCGTAGGGCCGAAAACTGCATGTGATTCAACTCCATTTAGAACTGGGAAATAAACGCGGGCTTGCCTTACAAGAAACACATTCTGCTTTTGAGAAAAGAGCACTCTTCTACTGTACTGTATTTCCTATATGGCCAGAACAGTGAGCTTGCTCAGAAAAAAAGAACTGTGGTCCTACATGCACGGGCCATATCTAGTTCAACTCTGCTTGGGAAACTGAAAAAACAGTAGATCCTCTTCAGTCCAATACATTGTACAGGCTGGGACCAGATGCCAGTGCTATTTGCACTGTGTATGACAGTGGGACTGCAACAGTGACTCTTCTTACCAGAAAACAACTCTTGCTCGTAGGACCAGAAACTGCATGGGATTCAACTCCATTTCAAACTGGGAAACAAACACTAGCTCGCCTTACAAGAAACACAATCTGCTTTTGAGAAAAGAGCACTCTTCTACTCTACTGTGTTTCCTAAGTGTTCCGAACAGTGAGCTTGCTCAGAAAAAAAGAACTGTGCTTCCTACACACACGGGCCATATCTAGTTCAACTCTTCTTAGGAAACTGACAAGAAAAGTAGCTCCTCTTCAGTACAGTACACTGTACTTGCTGGGAACAGACGTGAGTGCTATTTGTACTGTGTACAGCAATGGGAGCACAACAGTGTCTCTCCTTACCAGAAAACAACTCTTGCCCATAGGACCAGAAACTGCATGTGATTCAACTCCACTTAGGACTGGGAAACAAACGCTAGCTCGCCTTACAAGAAACACGCTCTGCTTTTGAGAAAAGAGCACTCTTCTACTCTACTGTGTTTCCTATAGGGCCAGAACAGTGAGCTTGCTCAGAACAAAAAAACTGTGCTTCCTACACACACGGACATATCTAGTTCAATTCTGCTTAGGAAACTGACAAGAACAGTAGATCCTCTTCAGTCCAATACACTCTACATGCTGGGAAATGACGCCAGTGCTTTTTGCCCTGTGTATGACAGTGGGAGCACAATAGTGTCTCTTCTTACCAGAAAAAAACTCTAGCTCGTAGGACCAGAAACTGCATGGGATTCAACTCCATTTAGGACTGGGAAACAAACGCTACCTCGCCTTACAAGAAACACACTCTGCTTTTGAGAAGAGGAGCACTCTTCTACTCTACTGTGTTTCCCATAGGGCCAGAACCGTGAGCTTGCTCAGAACAAAAGAACTGTGCTTCCTACACACACGGGCCATATCTAGTTCAATTCTGCTTAGGAAACTGACAGGAAAAGTAGATCCTGTTCAGTCCAATACACTGAACTTGCTGCGAACAGACGCCAGTGCTGTTTGCACTGTGTATGACAATGGGAGAGTAATAGTGACTCTTCATACCAGAAAACAACTCTTGGTCTTAGGACCAGAAACTGCTTGTGAATCAAGTCCATTTAGGACTGGGAAACAAACGCTACCTCGCCTTACAAGAAACACACTCTGCTTTTGAGAAAAGAGCACTCTTCTACTCTAGTGTGTTTTCTATAGGGCCAGAAGAGTGAGCTTGCTCAGAACAAAAGAACTGTGCTTCCTACACACACGGGCCATATCTAGTTCAACTCTGCTTAGCAAACTGACAATAACAGTAGCTCCTCTTCAGTCCAATACACTGTACTTGCTTGGAACAGACGTGAGTGATATTTGCACTGTGTATGGCAAAGGGAGCGCAATAGTGACTTTCCTTACCAGAAAACAACTCTTGCTTGTATGACCGAAAACTGCATGTGATTCAACTCCATTTAGGACTGGGAAACAAACGCTACCTCGCCTTACAAGAAACACACTCTGCTTTTGAGAAAAGAGCACTCTTCTATTCTCCTGTATTTCCTATAGAGCCAGTACAGCGAGCTTGCTCAGAACAAAAGAACTGTGCTTTCTACACACATGGACATATCCAGTAAAATTCTGCTTAGGAAACACACAAGAACAGTAGCTCCTCTTCAGTCCAATACACTCTACATGCTGGGAACAGACGCCAGTGCTATTTGCCCTGTGTATGACAATGGGAGCACAATAGTGTCTCTATTTACCAGAAAACAACTCTTGCTCGTAGGACCAGAAACTGCATGGGATTCAACTCCATTTAGGACTGGGAAACAAACGCTACCTCGCCTTACAAGAAACACACTCTGCTTTTGAGAAAAGAGCACTCTTCTACTCTGCTGTGTTTCCTATAGTGCCAGTACAGTGAGCTTGCTCAGAACAAAAGAACGGTGCTTCCTTCACACACGGGCCATATCTAGTTCAATGCTGCTTAGGAAACTGACAAGAAAAGTAGATCCTGTTCAGTCCAATACACTGTACTTGCTGGGAACAGACGCCAATACTGTTTGCACTGTGTATGACAATGGGAGAGTAATAGTGACTCTTCTTACCAGAAAACAACTCTTGGTCTTAGGACCAGAAACTGCATGTGATTCAAATCCATTTAGGTCTGGGAAACAAACGCTAGCTCGCCTTACAAGAAACACACTCTGCTTTTGAGAAAAGAGCACTCTTCTACTCTACTGTGTTTCCTATGGGGTCCAAACAGTGAGCTTGCTCAGAACAAAAGTACTGTGCTTCCTATACACAAGGCCATATCTAGTTCAACTCTGCTTAGGAAAGTGACAAGAACAGTAGCTCCTCTTCAGTCCAATACACTGTACTTGCTGGGAACAGACGCGAGTGCTATTTGCACTGTGTATGGCAATGTGAGCTCAATAGTGACTTTCCTTACCAGAAAAAAACTCTTGCTCGTAGGACCGAAAACTGCATGTGATTCAACTCCATTTAGAACTGGGAATAAACGCTAGCTTGCCTTACAAGAAACACATTCTGCTTTTGAGAAAAGAGCACTCTTCTACTCTACTGTATTTCCTATATGACCAGAACAGTGAGCTTGCTCAGAAAAAAAGAACTGTGCTTCCTACATGCACGGGCCATATCTAGTTCAACTCTGCTTGGGAAACTGAAAAAACAGTAGATCCTCTTCAGTCCAATACATTGTACAGGCTGGGAACAGAATCGTGTGCTATTTGCTCTGTGTATGGCAATGGGAGCGCAATAGTGACTCTTCTTACCAGAAAACAACTCTTGCTCGTAGGAACAGAAACTGCATGTGATTCAACTCCATTAAGGACTGGGAAACATGCTAGCTCGCCTTACAAGAAACACACTCTGCTTTTGAGAAAAGAGCACTCTTCTACTCTATTGTGTTTTCTATGGGGTCCGAACAGGGAGCTTGCTCAGAACGAAAGAACTGTGGTTCCCACACACACGGGCCATATCTAGTTTAACTCTGCTTAGGAAACTGACAAGAACAGTAGCTCCTCTTCAGTCCAATACACTGTACTTGCTGGGAACAGACGCGAGTGCTATTTGCACTGTGTATGGCAATGGGAGCATAATAGTGACTTTCCTTACCAGAAAACAACTCTTGCTCTTAGGAGCAGAAACTGCATGTGATTCAACTCCCTTTAGGACTGGGAAACAAACGCTAGCTTGCCTTACAAGAAACATACTCTGCTTTTGAGAAAAGAGCAATCTTCTACTCTACTGTATTTTTTATGGGGTCCGAACAGTGTGCTTGCTCAGAACAAAAGAACTGTGCTTCCTACACACATGGGCCATATCTAGTTCAACTCTGCTTAGGAACCTGACAAGAACAGTAGATTCTCCTCAGTCCAATACACTGTACATGCTGGGAACAGACACCATTGCTATTTGCCCTGTGCATGACAATGGGAGCACAATAGTGACTCTTCTTACCATAAAACAACTCTTGCTCGTAGGACCAGAAACTGCATGGCATTCAACTCCATTTCTGACTGGGAAACAAACACTAGCTCGCCTTACAAGAAACACACTCTGCTTTTGAGAAAAGAGCATTCTTCTACTCTACTGTGTTTCCTAATTGTTCCGAAGAGTGAGCTTGCTCAGAACAAAAGAACTGTGCTTTGTACACACACGGTCCATATTTGGTTCAACTCTGCTTAGGAAACTGACAACAACAGTAGATCCTCTTCAGTCCAATACACGTTACTTGCTGGAAGCAGACGCGTGTGGTATTTGCACAGTGTATGGCAATGGAAGCGCAATAGTGACTTTCCTTACCAGAAAAAATCTCTTGCTCGTAGGACCAGAAACTGCATGGTTTTCAACTCCATTTCTGACTGGGAAACAAACACTAGCTCGCCTTACAAGAAACACACTCTGCTTTTGAGAAAAGAGCACTCTTCTACTCTACAGTGTTTCCTATGGGGTCCGAACAGTGAGCTTGATCAGAACAAAAGAACTGTGCTTCCTACACACACGGGCCATATCTAGTACAACTCTGCTTAGGGAACTGACAAGAAAAGAGCTCCTCTTCAGTCCAATACACTGTACGCGCTGTGAACAGACGCGAGTGCTATTTGCACTGAGTATGGCAATGGGAGCACAATAGTGACTTTCCTTACCAGAAAACAACTCTTGCTCGTAGGACCAAAAACTGCATGTGATTCAACTCCATTTAGGACTGGGAAACAAACGCTAGCTCGCCTTACAAGAAACACACTCTGCTTTTGAGAAAAGAGCACTCTTCTACTCTACTGTGCTTTTTATAGGGCCAGTACAGTGAGCTTGCTCAGAACAATGAACTCTGCTGACTACACACACAGGCCATATCTATTTCAATTCTGCTTAGGAAACTGACAAGAACAGTAGATCCTCTTCAGTCCAATACAGTGTACTTGCTGGGAACAGACGCCAGTGCTATTTGCCCTGTGTATGACAATGGGAGCACAATAGTGACTCTTCTTACAAGAAAACAACTCTTGCTCGTAAGACCAAAAACTGCATGTGATTCAACTCCATTTAGGACTGGGAAACAAATGCTTGCTCGTCTTTCAATAACACACTCTGCTTTTGAGAAAAGGGCACTCTTCTACTCTACTGTGTTTCCTATGTGGTCCGAACAGTGAGCTTGCTCAGAACAAAAGAACTGTGCTTCCTACACACCGGGGACATTACTAGTTCAACTCTGCTGAGGAAACTGACAAGAACAGAGGATCCTCTTTAGTCCAATACACTGTACTTGCTGGGAACAGATCGAGTGCTATTTGCATTGTGTATGGAAATGGAGCGCAATAGTGACTCTTCTTTCCAGAAAACAACTCTTGCTCTTAGGACCAGAAACTGCATGTGATTCAACTCCATTTCTGACTGGAAAGCAAATGCTAGCTTGCCTTACAATAAACACACTCTGCTTTTGAGAAAAGAGCACTCTTCTACTCTATTGTGTTTCCTATGGGGTCCAAACAGTGAGCTTGCTCAGAACAAAAGAACTGTGAGTCCTACACACACGGCAATATCTAGATCAATTCTGCTTAAGAAACTGACAAGAAGAGTAGATACTCTTCAGTCCAATACACTGTACATGCTGGGAACCGACACCAGTGCTTTTTGCCCTGTGTATGACAATGGGAGTGCAATAGTAACAATTCTTACCATAAAACAATTCTTGCTCGTAGGACCAAAAACTGCAAGTGACTCAACTTTATTTAGGACTGGGAAACAAACGTTAGCTCGCCTTACAAGAAACACACTCTCCTTTTGAGAAAAGAGCACTCTTCTACTCTACTGTGTTTCCCATAGGGCCAGAACAGTGAGCTTGCTCAGAACAAAAGAACTGTGCTTCCTACACACACGGGCCATATCTAGTTCAACTCTGCTTAGGAAACTGATGAGAACAGTTGCTCCACTTCAGTCCAATACACTGTACTTGCTGTGAACAGATGCGAGTGCTATTTGCACTTTGTATGGAAATGGGAGTGCAATAGTGACTTTCCTTACCAGAAAACAACTCTTGCTCATAGGACCAAAAACTGCATGTGATTCAACTCCATTTAGGACTGGGAAACAAACGCTAGCTCACCTTACAAGAAACACATTCTGCTTTTGGGAAAAGAGCACTCTTCTACTCTGCTGTGTTTCCTATAGGGCCAGTACAGTGAGCTTGCTCAGAACAAAAGAACTGGGCATCCTTCACACACGGGCCATATCTAGTTCAATTCTGCTTAGGAAACTGACAAGAACAGTAGATCCTCTTCAGTCCAATACACTGTACTTGCTGGGAACAGACGCTAGTGCTATTTGCACTGTGTACAGCAATGGGAGCACAATAGTGTCTCCCTTACCAGAAAAAAACTCTTGCTTGTAGGACCAGAAACTGCATGTGATTCAACTCCACTTAGGACTGGGAAACAAATGCTTGCTCGCCTTACAAGATACACGCTCTGCTTTTGAGAAAAGGGCACACTTCTACTCTACTGTGTTTCCTATGGTGTCCGAACAGTGAGCTTGCTCAGAACAAAAGAACTGTGCTTCCTTCACACACGGGCCATATCTAGTTCAATTCTGCTTAGGAAACTGACAAGAACAGTAGCTCCTCTTCAGTCCAATACACTCTACATGCTGGGAACAGACGCCAGTGCTATTTGTCCTATGTATGACAATGGGAGCACAATAGTGTCTCTTCTTACCAGAAAACAACTCTTGCTCGTAGGACCAGAAACTGCATGTGATTCAACTCCATTTAGGACTGGGAAAAAAACGCTAGATCGCCTTACAAGAAACACACTCGGCTTTTGAGAAAAGAGCACTCTTCTACTCTACGGTGTTTCCTATAATATCAGAACAGTGAGCTTCCTCAGAACAAAAGAACTGTGCTTCCTACACACACGGGCCATATCTAGTTCAACTCTGCTTAGGAAACTGACAAGAACAGTATCTCCTATTCTGTCCAATACACTGTACTTGTTGGGAAGAGAAGCGAGTGCTATTTGCACTGTGTATGGCAATGGGAGTGCAATAGTGACTCTTCTTACCAGAAAACAACTATTGCTCATACGACCAGAAACTGCATGGGATTAAACTCCATTTAGGACTGGGAAAAAAACGCTAGCTCGCCTTACAAGAAACACACTCTGATTTTGAGAAAAGAGCACTCTTCTACTCTACTGTGTTTCCTATATGGCCAGAACAGTGAGCTTGCTGAGAACAAAAGAACTGTGCTTCCTACACACACGGGCCATATCTAGTTCAACTCTGCTTAGGAAACTGACGAGAACAGTAGCTCCTCTTCAGTCCAATGCACTGTACTTCCTGGGAACAGACGCGAGTGCTATTTGCACTTTGTATGGAAATGGGAGCGCAATAGTGACTTTCCTTACCAGAAAACAACTCTTGCTCGTAGGACCAAAAACTGCATGTGATTCAACTCCATTTAGGACTGGGAAACAAACGCTAGCTCACCTTACAAGAAACACACTCTGCTTTTGAGAAAAGAGCACTCTTCTACTCTGCTGTGTTTCCTATAGGGCCAGTACAGTGAGCTTGCTCAGAACAAAAGAACTGTGCTTCCTTCACACACGGGCCATATCTAGTTCAATTCTGCTTAGGAAACTGACAAGAACAGTAGATCCTCTTCAGTCCAATATACTGTACATGCAGGGAACAGACGACATTGCTATTTGCCCTGTGTATGACAATGGGAGCACAATAGTGACTCTTCTTACCAGAAAACAACTCTTGCACATAGGACCAAAAACTGTATGTGATTCAACTCCATTTAGGACTGGGAAAAAACACTAGCTCGACTTACAAGAAACACACTCTGCTTTGAGAAAATAACACTCTTCTGCTCTACTGTGTTTCCTATGTTGTCCGAACAATGAGCTTGCTAAGAACAAAAGAACTGTGCTTGCTACACACACGGGCCATATCTAGTTCAACTCTGCTTAGGAAACTGACAAGAACAGTAGATCCTCTTCAGTCCAATACATGTACATGCTGGGAACAGACGCCAGTGCTTTTTGCCCTGTGTATGACAATGGGAAAGTAATGGTGACTCTTCTTACCAGAAAACAACTCTTGCTCGTAGGACCAGAAACTGCATGTGATTCAACTCCATTTAGGACTGGGAAACAAACGTTAGTTCGCCTTACAAGAAACACACTCTGCTTTTGAGAAAAGAGCACTCTTCTGCTCTACTGTGTTTCCTATAAGGCCAGAACAGTGAGCTTCCTCAGAACAAAAGAACTGTGCTTCCTACACACACGGGCCATATCTAGTTCAACTCTGCTTATGAAACTGACAAGAACAGTATCTCCTATTCTGTCCAATACACTGTACTTGCTGGTAAAAAAAGCGAGTGCTATTTGCAATGTGTATGGCAATGGAAGCGCAATAGTGACTCTTCTTACCAGAAAACAACTCTTGCTCGTAGAATCAGAAACTGCATGTGATTCAACTGCATTTAGGACTGGGAAACAAATGCTAGCTCTCCTTACAAGAAAAACACTCTATTTTGAGAAAAGAGCACTCCTCTACTCTACTGTGTTTCCTATAGGGCCAGATCAGTGAGCTTGCTCAGAACCAAAGAACTGTGTTCCTACACACACGGGCTATATCTAGTTCAACTCTGCTTAGGAAACTGACAAGAACAGCAGCTCTGCTTCTTTCCAATACACTGTACTTGCTGGGAGAAGACGCGAGTGCTATTTGCACTGTGTATGGCAATGGGAGCACAATAGTGACTCTTCTTACCAGAAAACAACACTTGGTTGTAGGACCAGAAACTGCATGGGATTCAACTCCGTTTCTGACTGGGAAACAAACACTAGCTAGCCTTACAAGAAACACACTCCGCTTTTGAAAAAAGAGCACACTTCTACTCTACTGTGTTTCCCATGGGGTCCGAAAAGTGAGCTTGCTCAGAACAAAAGAACTGTGCTTCCTCCTCACACGGGCCATATCTAGTTCAACTCTGCTTAGGAAACTGACAAGAACAGTAGATTTTCTTCTGTCCAATACACTGTACTTGCTGGGAACCGACGCGAGTGCTATTTGCACTGTGTATGGCATGATAGCACAATAGTGACTCTTCTTACCAGAAAACAACTCTTGCTCGTAGGACCAGAAACTGCATGTGATTCAACTCCATTTAGGACTGGGAAACAAACGCTAGGTCGCCTTACAAGAAACACATTCTGCTTTTGAGAAAAGAGCACTCTTCTACTCTACATGTTTCCTATATCGCCAGAATAGTGTACTTGATCAGAACAAAAGAACTGGGCTTTGTACACACACGGCCATAACTAGTTCAATTCTGCTTAGGAAACTGACAAAAAGAGTAGATCCTCTTCAGTCCAATACACTGTACTTGCTGGGAACAGAATCGTGTGCTATTTGCTCTGTGTATGGCAATGGGAGCGCAATAGTGACTCTTCTTACCAGAAAACAACTCTTGCTCCTAGGAACAGAAACTGCATGTGATTCAACTCCATTTAGGACTGGGAAACATGCTAGCTCGCCTTACAAGAAACACACTCTGCTTTTGAGAAAAGAGCACTCTTCTACTTTCCTGTGTTTCCTATAGGGCCAGAACAGTGAGCTTGCTCAGAACAAAAGAACTGTGCTGACTACACACACGGGCCATATCTATTTCAATTCTGCTTAGGTAACTGACAAGAACAGTAGATCCTCTTCAGTCTAATACACTGTACTTGCTGGGAACAGACGCGAGTGCTATTTGCACTGTGTATGGCAATGATAGCGCAATAGTGACTCTTCTTACCAGAAAACAACTCTTGCTCGTAGGACCAGAAACTGCATGTGATTCAACTCCATTTAGGACTGGGAAACAAACCCTAGGTCGCCTTACAAGAAACACATTCTTCTTTTGAGAAAAGAGCACTCTTCTACTCTACATGTTTCCTATATCGCCAGAATAGTGTACTTGATCAGAACAAAAGAACTGGGCTTCGTACACACACGGCTATAACTAGTTCAATTCTGCTTAGGAAACTGACAAGAAGAGTAGATCCTCTTCAGTCCAATACACTGTACTTGCTGGGAACAGAATCGTGTGCTATTTGCTCTGTGTATGGCAATGGGAGCGCAATAGTGACTCTTCTTACCAGAAAACAACTCTTGCTCGTAGGAACAGAAACTGCATGTGATTCAACTCCATTAAGGACTGGGAAACATGCTAGCTCGCCTTACAACAAACACACTCTGCTTTTGAGAAAAGAGCACTCTTCTACTCTATTGTGTTTTCTATGGGGTCCGAACAGGGAGCTTGCTCAGAACGAAAGAACTGTGGTTCCCACACACACGGGCCATATCTAGTTTAACTCTGCTTAGGAAACTGACAAGAACAGTAGCTCCTCTTCAGTCCAATACACTGTACTTGCTGGGAACAGACGCGAGTGCTATTTGCACTGTGTATGGCAATGGGAGCATAATAGTGACTTTCCTTACCAGAAAACAACTCTTGCTCTTAGGAGCAGAAACTGCATGTGATTCAACTCCCTTTAGGACTGGGAAACAAACGCTAGCTTGCCTTACAAGAAACATACTCTGCTTTTGAGAAAAGAGCAATCTTCTACTCTACTGTATTTTTTATGGGGTCCGAACAGTGTGCTTGCTCAGAACAAAAGAACTGTGCTTCCTACACACATGGGCCATATCTAGTTCAACTCTGCTTAGGAACCTGACAAGAACAGTAGATTCTCCTCAGTCCAATACACTGTACATGCTGGGAACAGACACCATTGCTATTTGCCCTGTGCATGACAATGGGAGCACAATAGTGACTCTTCTTACCATAAAACAACTCTTGCTCGTAGGACCAGAAACTGCATGGCATTCAACTCCATTTCTGACTGGGAAACAAACACTAGCTCGCCTTACAAGAAACACACTCTGCTTTTGAGAAAAGAGCATTCTTCTACTCTACTGTGTTTCCTAATTGTTCCGAAGAGTGAGCTTGCTCAGAACAAAAGAACTGTGCTTTGTACACACACGGTCCATATTTGGTTCAACTCTGCTTAGGAAACTGACAACAACAGTAGATCCTCTTCAGTCCAATACACGTTACTTGCTGGAAGCAGACGCGTGTGGTATTTGCACAGTGTATGGCAATGGAAGCGCAATAGTGACTTTCCTTACCAGAAAAAATCTCTTGCTCGTAGGACCAGAAACTGCATGGTTTTCAACTCCATTTCTGACTGGGAAACAAACACTAGCTCGCCTTACAAGAAACACACTCTGCTTTTGAGAAAAGAGCACTCTTCTACTCTACAGTGTTTCCTATGGGGTCCGAACAGTGAGCTTGATCAGAACAAAAGAACTGTGCTTCCTACACACACGGGCCATATCTAGTACAACTCTGCTTAGGGAACTGACAAGAAAAGAGCTCCTCTTCAGTCCAATACACTGTACGCGCTGTGAACAGACGCGAGTGCTATTTGCACTGAGTATGGCAATGGGAGCGCAATAGTGACTTTCCTGACCAGAAAGCAACTCTTGCTCGTAGGACCAAAAACTGCATTTGATTCAACTCCATTTAGGACTGAGAAACAAACGCTAGCTCGCCTTACAAGAAACACACTCTGCTTTTGAGAAAAGAGCACTCTTCTACTCTACTGTGTTTCCTATGGGGTCCGAACAGTGATCTTGCTCAGAACAAAAGAACTGTGCTTCCTACACACACAGGCCATATCTAGTTGAATTCTGCTTAGAAAACTGACAAGAACAGTAGATCCTCTTCAGTCCAATACACTGTACTTGCTGGGAACAGACGCCAGTTTTATTTGCCCTGTATATGACAATGGGAGCACAATAGTGACTCTTCTTACCAGAAAACAGCTCTTGCTTGTAGCACCAGAAACTGCATGTGATTCAATTCCATTTAGGACTGGGAAACAAACACTAGCTTGCCTTACAAGAAACATACTCTGCTTTTGAGAAAAGAGCACTCTTCTACTCTACTGTATTTTTTATGGGGTCCGAACAGTGTGCTTGCTCAGAACAAAAGAACTGTGCTTCCTACACACATGGGCCATATCTAGTTCAACTCTGCTTAGGAAACTGACAAGAACATTAGCTCCTCTTCAGTCCAATACACTGTACTTGCTGAGAACAGACACGAGTGCTATGTGCACTGTGTATGGGAATGGGAGCTCAATAGAGACTCTTCTTAAAAGAAAACAACTCTTGCTAGTTGGACCAGAAACTGCATGGCATTCAACTCCATTTCTGACTGGGAAACAAACACTAGCTCGCCTTACAAGAAACACACTCTGCTTTTGAGAAAAGAGCACTCTTCTACTCTACTGTGTTTCCTAATTGTTCCAAACAGTGAGCTTGCTCAGAACAAAAGAACTGTGCTTTGTACACACACGGGCCATATCTAGTTCAACTCTGCTTAGGAAACTGACAAGAACAGTAGATCCTCTTCAGTCCAATACACGGTACTTGCTGGAAGCAGACGCGTGTGGTATTTGCACAGTGTATGGCAATGGAAGCACAATAGTGACTTTCCTTACCAGGAAAAAACTCTTGCTCCTAGGACCAGAAACTGCATGGGATTCAACTCCATTTCTGACTGGGAAACAAACACTAGCTTGCCTTGCAAGAAACACACTCTGCTTTTGAGAAAAGAGCGCTCTTCTACTCTACAGTGTTTCCTATAGGGCCAGAACAGTGAGCTTGCTCAGAACAAAAGAACTGTGCTTCCTACAAACACGGGCAATATCTAGTTCAACTCTGCTTAGGAAACTGACAAGAACAGTAGATCCTCTTCAGTCCAATACACTGTACTTGCTGGAAACAGACGCATGTGCTATTTGCCCTGTGTATGACAATGGGAGCACAATAGTGACTCTTCTTACAAGAAAACAACTCTTGCTCATAGGACCACAAACTGCATGTGATTCAACCCCATTTCTGACTGGGAAACAAACGCTAGCTCGCCTTACAAGAAAAACACTCTCCTTTTGAGAAAAGAGCACTCTTCTACTCTACTGTGTTTCCTATAGGGCCAGAACAGTGAGCTTGCTCAGAACAAAAAAACTGTGCTTCCTACACACATGGACGATATCTAGTTCAACTCTGCTTAGGAACCTGACAAGAACAGTAGATCCTCCCCAGTCCAATACACTGTACTCGCTGTGAACAGACGCGAGTGCTATTTGCACTGTGTATGGCAAAGGGAGCGCAATAGCCTATCCTTACCAGAAAACAACTCTTGCACATAGGACCGAAAACTGCATGTGATTCAACTCCATTTAGAACTGGGAAATAAACGCTAGCTCGCCTTACAAGAAACACACTCTGCTTTTGAGAAAAGAGCACTCTTCTACTCTACTGTGTTTCCTATGTGGTCCAAACAGTGAGCTTGCTCAGAACAAAAGAACTGTGCTTCCTACACACACGGCCTTATCTAGTTCAATTCTGCTTAGGAAACTGACAAGAACAGTAGCTCCTCTTCAGTCCAATACACTGTACTTGCTGGGAACAGACACCAGTGTTATTTGCCCTGTGTATGACAATGGGAGCGCAATAGTGAATCTTCTTACCAGAAAACAACTCTTGCTCTTAGGACCCGAAACTGCATGTGATTCAACTCCATTTAGGACTGTGAAACAAACGCTGGCTCGCCTTACAAGAAACACAATCTGCTTTTGAGAAAAGAGCACTCTTCTACTCTATGGTGTTTTCTATGGGGTCCGAACAGTGAGCTTGCTCAGAACAAAAGAACTGTGGTTCCCAAACACAGGGGCCATATCTAGTTCAACTCTGCTTAGGAAACTGACAAGAACAGTAGCTCCTCTTCAGTCCAATACACTGTACTTGCTGGGAACAGACGCGAGTGCTATTTGCACTGTGTATGGCAATCGGAGCTCAATAGTGACTCTTTTGCCAGAAAACAACTCTTGCTCGTAGGACTAGAAACTGCATGGGATTCAACTCCATTTAGGTCTGGGAAACAAACGCTAGCTCGCCTTACAAGAAACACACTCTGCTTTTGAGAAAAGAGCACTCTTCTACTCTACTGTGCTTTTTATAGGGCCAGTACAGTGAGCTTGCTCAGAACAATGAATTGTGCTGACTACACACACAGGCCATATCTAGTTCAATTCTGCTTAGGAAACTGACAAGAACAGTAGCTCCTCTTCAGTCCAATACACTGTACTTGCTGGGAACAGAAGCCAGTGCTATTTGCCCTGTGTATGACAATGGGAGCGCAATAGTGACTCTTCTTACAAAAAAACAACTCTTGCTCATAGGACCACAAACTGCATGTAATTCAACTCCATTTCTGACTGGGAAACAAACGCTAGCTCGCCTTACAAGAAAAACCCACTGCTTTTGAGAAAATAGCACTCTTCTACTCTAATGTTTTTCCTATAGGGCCAGAACAGTGAGCTTGCTCAGAACAAAAAAAGTGTGCTTCCTACACACACGGGCCATATCTAGTTCAACTCTGCTTAGGAACCTGACAAGAACAGTAGATCCTCTTCAGTCCAATATACTGTACATGCAGGGAACAGACGACATTGCTATTTGCCCTGTGTATGACAATGGGAGCACAATAGTGACTCTTCTTACCAGAAAACAACTCTTGCACATAGGACCAAAAACTGTATGTGATTCAACTCCATTTAGGACTGGGAAAAAACACTAGCTCGACTTACAAGAAACACACTCTGCTTTGAGAAAATAACACTCTTCTGCTCTACTGTGTTTCCTATGTTGTCCGAACAATGAGCTTGCTAAGAACAAAAGAACTGTGCTTGCTACACACACGGGCCATATCTAGTTCAACTCTGCTTAGGAAACTGACAAGAACAGTAGATCCTCTTCAGTCCAATACATGTACATGCTGGGAACAGACGCCAGTGCTTTTTGCCCTGTGTATGACAATGGGAAAGTAATGGTGACTCTTCTTACCAGAAAACAACTCTTGCTCGTAGGACCAGAAACTGCATGTGATTCAACTCCATTTAGGACTGGGAAACAAACGTTAGTTCGCCTTACAAGAAACACACTCTGCTTTTGAGAAAAGAGCACTCTTCTGCTCTACTGTGTTTCCTATAAGGCCAGAACAGTGAGCTTCCTCAGAACAAAAGAACTGTGCTTCCTACACACACGGGCCATATCTAGTTCAACTCTGCTTATGAAACTGACAAGAACAGTATCTCCTATTCTGTCCAATACACTGTACTTGCTGGTAAAAAAAGCGAGTGCTATTTGCAATGTGTATGGCAATGGAAGCGCAATAGTGACTCTTCTTACCAGAAAACAACTCTTGCTCGTAGAATCAGAAACTGCATGTGATTCAACTGCATTTAGGACTGGGAAACAAATGCTAGCTCTCCTTACAAGAAAAACACTCTATTTTGAGAAAAGAGCACTCCTCTACTCTACTGTGTTTCCTATAGGGCCAGATCAGTGAGCTTGCTCAGAACCAAAGAACTGTGTTCCTACACACACGGGCTATATCTAGTTCAACTCTGCTTAGGAAACTGACAAGAACAGCAGCTCTGCTTCTTTCCAATACACTGTACTTGCTGGGAGAAGACGCGAGTGCTATTTGCACTGTGTATGGCAATGGGAGCACAATAGTGACTCTTCTTACCAGAAAACAACACTTGGTTGTAGGACCAGAAACTGCATGGGATTCAACTCCGTTTCTGACTGGGAAACAAACACTAGCTAGCCTTACAAGAAACACACTCCGCTTTTGAAAAAAGAGCACACTTCTACTCTACTGTGTTTCCCATGGGGTCCGAAAAGTGAGCTTGCTCAGAACAAAAGAACTGTGCTTCCTCCTCACACGGGCCATATCTAGTTCAACTCTGCTTAGGAAACTGACAAGAACAGTAGATTTTCTTCTGTCCAATACACTGTACTTGCTGGGAACCGACGCGAGTGCTATTTGCACTGTGTATGGCATGATAGCACAATAGTGACTCTTCTTACCAGAAAACAACTCTTGCTCGTAGGACCAGAAACTGCATGTGATTCAACTCCATTTAGGACTGGGAAACAAACGCTAGGTCGCCTTACAAGAAACACATTCTGCTTTTGAGAAAAGAGCACTCTTCTACTCTACATGTTTCCTATATCGCCAGAATAGTGTACTTGATCAGAACAAAAGAACTGGGCTTTGTACACACACGGCCATAACTAGTTCAATTCTGCTTAGGAAACTGACAAAAAGAGTAGATCCTCTTCAGTCCAATACACTGTACTTGCTGGGAACAGAATCGTGTGCTATTTGCTCTGTGTATGGCAATGGGAGCGCAATAGTGACTCTTCTTACCAGAAAACAACTCTTGCTCCTAGGAACAGAAACTGCATGTGATTCAACTCCATTTAGGACTGGGAAACATGCTAGCTCGCCTTACAAGAAACACACTCTGCTTTTGAGAAAAGAGCACTCTTCTACTTTCCTGTGTTTCCTATAGGGCCAGAACAGTGAGCTTGCTCAGAACAAAAGAACTGTGCTGACTACACACACGGGCCATATCTATTTCAATTCTGCTTAGGTAACTGACAAGAACAGTAGATCCTCTTCAGTCTAATACACTGTACTTGCTGGGAACAGACGCGAGTGCTATTTGCACTGTGTATGGCAATGATAGCGCAATAGTGACTCTTCTTACCAGAAAACAACTCTTGCTCGTAGGACCAGAAACTGCATGTGATTCAACTCCATTTAGGACTGGGAAACAAACCCTAGGTCGCCTTACAAGAAACACATTCTTCTTTTGAGAAAAGAGCACTCTTCTACTCTACATGTTTCCTATATCGCCAGAATAGTGTACTTGATCAGAACAAAAGAACTGGGCTTCGTACACACACGGCTATAACTAGTTCAATTCTGCTTAGGAAACTGACAAGAAGAGTAGATCCTCTTCAGTCCAATACACTGTACTTGCTGGGAACAGAATCGTGTGCTATTTGCTCTGTGTATGGCAATGGGAGCGCAATAGTGACTCTTCTTACCAGAAAACAACTCTTGCTCGTAGGAACAGAAACTGCATGTGATTCAACTCCATTAAGGACTGGGAAACATGCTAGCTCGCCTTACAACAAACACACTCTGCTTTTGAGAAAAGAGCACTCTTCTACTCTATTGTGTTTTCTATGGGGTCCGAACAGGGAGCTTGCTCAGAACGAAAGAACTGTGGTTCCCACACACACGGGCCATATCTAGTTTAACTCTGCTTAGGAAACTGACAAGAACAGTAGCTCCTCTTCAGTCCAATACACTGTACTTGCTGGGAACAGACGCGAGTGCTATTTGCACTGTGTATGGCAATGGGAGCATAATAGTGACTTTCCTTACCAGAAAACAACTCTTGCTCTTAGGAGCAGAAACTGCATGTGATTCAACTCCCTTTAGGACTGGGAAACAAACGCTAGCTTGCCTTACAAGAAACATACTCTGCTTTTGAGAAAAGAGCAATCTTCTACTCTACTGTATTTTTTATGGGGTCCGAACAGTGTGCTTGCTCAGAACAAAAGAACTGTGCTTCCTACACACATGGGCCATATCTAGTTCAACTCTGCTTAGGAACCTGACAAGAACAGTAGATTCTCCTCAGTCCAATACACTGTACATGCTGGGAACAGACACCATTGCTATTTGCCCTGTGCATGACAATGGGAGCACAATAGTGACTCTTCTTACCATAAAACAACTCTTGCTCGTAGGACCAGAAACTGCATGGCATTCAACTCCATTTCTGACTGGGAAACAAACACTAGCTCGCCTTACAAGAAACACACTCTGCTTTTGAGAAAAGAGCATTCTTCTACTCTACTGTGTTTCCTAATTGTTCCGAAGAGTGAGCTTGCTCAGAACAAAAGAACTGTGCTTTGTACACACACGGTCCATATTTGGTTCAACTCTGCTTAGGAAACTGACAACAACAGTAGATCCTCTTCAGTCCAATACACGTTACTTGCTGGAAGCAGACGCGTGTGGTATTTGCACAGTGTATGGCAATGGAAGCGCAATAGTGACTTTCCTTACCAGAAAAAATCTCTTGCTCGTAGGACCAGAAACTGCATGGTTTTCAACTCCATTTCTGACTGGGAAACAAACACTAGCTCGCCTTACAAGAAACACACTCTGCTTTTGAGAAAAGAGCACTCTTCTACTCTACAGTGTTTCCTATGGGGTCCGAACAGTGAGCTTGATCAGAACAAAAGAACTGTGCTTCCTACACACACGGGCCATATCTAGTACAACTCTGCTTAGGGAACTGACAAGAAAAGAGCTCCTCTTCAGTCCAATACACTGTACGCGCTGTGAACAGACGCGAGTGCTATTTGCACTGAGTATGGCAATGGGAGCGCAATAGTGACTTTCCTGACCAGAAAGCAACTCTTGCTCGTAGGACCAAAAACTGCATTTGATTCAACTCCATTTAGGACTGAGAAACAAACGCTAGCTCGCCTTACAAGAAACACACTCTGCTTTTGAGAAAAGAGCACTCTTCTACTCTACTGTGTTTCCTATGGGGTCCGAACAGTGATCTTGCTCAGAACAAAAGAACTGTGCTTCCTACACACACAGGCCATATCTAGTTGAATTCTGCTTAGAAAACTGACAAGAACAGTAGATCCTCTTCAGTCCAATACACTGTACTTGCTGGGAACAGACGCCAGTTTTATTTGCCCTGTATATGACAATGGGAGCACAATAGTGACTCTTCTTACCAGAAAACAGCTCTTGCTTGTAGCACCAGAAACTGCATGTGATTCAATTCCATTTAGGACTGGGAAACAAACACTAGCTTGCCTTACAAGAAACATACTCTGCTTTTGAGAAAAGAGCACTCTTCTACTCTACTGTATTTTTTATGGGGTCCGAACAGTGTGCTTGCTCAGAACAAAAGAACTGTGCTTCCTACACACATGGGCCATATCTAGTTCAACTCTGCTTAGGAAACTGACAAGAACATTAGCTCCTCTTCAGTCCAATACACTGTACTTGCTGAGAACAGACACGAGTGCTATGTGCACTGTGTATGGGAATGGGAGCTCAATAGAGACTCTTCTTAAAAGAAAACAACTCTTGCTAGTTGGACCAGAAACTGCATGGCATTCAACTCCATTTCTGACTGGGAAACAAACACTAGCTCGCCTTACAAGAAACACACTCTGCTTTTGAGAAAAGAGCACTCTTCTACTCTACTGTGTTTCCTAATTGTTCCAAACAGTGAGCTTGCTCAGAACAAAAGAACTGTGCTTTGTACACACACGGGCCATATCTAGTTCAACTCTGCTTAGGAAACTGACAAGAACAGTAGATCCTCTTCAGTCCAATACACGGTACTTGCTGGAAGCAGACGCGTGTGGTATTTGCACAGTGTATGGCAATGGAAGCACAATAGTGACTTTCCTTACCAGGAAAAAACTCTTGCTCCTAGGACCAGAAACTGCATGGGATTCAACTCCATTTCTGACTGGGAAACAAACACTAGCTTGCCTTGCAAGAAACACACTCTGCTTTTGAGAAAAGAGCGCTCTTCTACTCTACAGTGTTTCCTATAGGGCCAGAACAGTGAGCTTGCTCAGAACAAAAGAACTGTGCTTCCTACAAACACGGGCAATATCTAGTTCAACTCTGCTTAGGAAACTGACAAGAACAGTAGATCCTCTTCAGTCCAATACACTGTACTTGCTGGAAACAGACGCATGTGCTATTTGCCCTGTGTATGACAATGGGAGCACAATAGTGACTCTTCTTACAAGAAAACAACTCTTGCTCATAGGACCACAAACTGCATGTGATTCAACCCCATTTCTGACTGGGAAACAAACGCTAGCTCGCCTTACAAGAAAAACACTCTCCTTTTGAGAAAAGAGCACTCTTCTACTCTACTGTGTTTCCTATAGGGCCAGAACAGTGAGCTTGCTCAGAACAAAAAAACTGTGCTTCCTACACACATGGACGATATCTAGTTCAACTCTGCTTAGGAACCTGACAAGAACAGTAGATCCTCCCCAGTCCAATACACTGTACTCGCTGTGAACAGACGCGAGTGCTATTTGCACTGTGTATGGCAAAGGGAGCGCAATAGCCTATCCTTACCAGAAAACAACTCTTGCACATAGGACCGAAAACTGCATGTGATTCAACTCCATTTAGAACTGGGAAATAAACGCTAGCTCGCCTTACAAGAAACACACTCTGCTTTTGAGAAAAGAGCACTCTTCTACTCTACTGTGTTTCCTATGTGGTCCAAACAGTGAGCTTGCTCAGAACAAAAGAACTGTGCTTCCTACACACACGGCCTTATCTAGTTCAATTCTGCTTAGGAAACTGACAAGAACAGTAGCTCCTCTTCAGTCCAATACACTGTACTTGCTGGGAACAGACACCAGTGTTATTTGCCCTGTGTATGACAATGGGAGCGCAATAGTGAATCTTCTTACCAGAAAACAACTCTTGCTCTTAGGACCCGAAACTGCATGTGATTCAACTCCATTTAGGACTGTGAAACAAACGCTGGCTCGCCTTACAAGAAACACAATCTGCTTTTGAGAAAAGAGCACTCTTCTACTCTATGGTGTTTTCTATGGGGTCCGAACAGTGAGCTTGCTCAGAACAAAAGAACTGTGGTTCCCAAACACAGGGGCCATATCTAGTTCAACTCTGCTTAGGAAACTGACAAGAACAGTAGCTCCTCTTCAGTCCAATACACTGTACTTGCTGGGAACAGACGCGAGTGCTATTTGCACTGTGTATGGCAATCGGAGCTCAATAGTGACTCTTTTGCCAGGAAAACAACTCTTGCTCGTAGGACTAGAAACTGCATGGGATTCAACTCCATTTAGGTCTGGGAAACAAACGCTAGCTCGCCTTACAAGAAACACACTCTGCTTTTGAGAAAAGAGCACTCTTCTACTCTACTGTGCTTTTTATAGGGCCAGTACAGTGAGCTTGCTCAGAACAATGAATTGTGCTGACTACACACACAGGCCATATCTAGTTCAATTCTGCTTAGGAAACTGACAAGAACAGTAGCTCCTCTTCAGTCCAATACACTGTACTTGCTGGGAACAGAAGCCAGTGCTATTTGCCCTGTGTATGACAATGGGAGCGCAATAGTGACTCTTCTTACAAAAAAACAACTCTTGCTCATAGGACCACAAACTGCATGTAATTCAACTCCATTTCTGACTGGGAAACAAACGCTAGCTCGCCTTACAAGAAAAACCCACTGCTTTTGAGAAATAGCACTCTTCTACTCTAATGTTTTTCCTATAGGGCCAGAACAGTGAGCTTGCTCAGAACAAAAAAGTGTGCTTCCTACACACACGGGCCATATCTAGTTCAACTCTGCTTAGGAACCTGACAAGAACAGTAGATCCTCTTCAGTCCAATATACTGTACATGCAGGGAACAGACGACATTGCTATTTGCCCTGTGTATGACAATGGGAGCACAATAGTGACTCTTCTTACCAGAAAACAACTCTTGCACATAGGGACCAAAAACTGTATGTGATTCAACTCCATTTAGGACTGGGAAAAAACACTAGCTCGACTTACAAGAAACACACTCTGCTTTGAGAAAATAACACTCTTCTGCTCTACTGTGTTTCCTATGTTGTCCGAACAATGAGCTTGCTAAGAACAAAAGAACTGTGCTTGCTACACACACGGGCCATATCTAGTTCAACTCTGCTTAGGAAACTGACAAGAACAGTAGATCCTCTTCAGTCCAATACATGTACATGCTGGGAACAGACGCCCAGTGCTTTTTGCCCTGTGTATGACAATGGGAAAGTAATGGTGACTCTTCTTACCAGAAAACAACTCTTGCTCGTAGGACCAGAAACTGCATGTGATTCAACTCCATTTAGGACTGGGAAACAAACGTTAGTTCGCCTTACAAGAAACACACTCTGCTTTTGAGAAAAGAGCACTCTTCTGCTCTACTGTGTTTTCCTATAAGGCCAGAACAGTGAGCTTCCTCAGAACAAAAGAACTGTGCTTCCTACACACACGGGCCATATCTAGTTCAACTCTGCTTATGAAACTGACAAGAACAGTATCTCCTATTCTGTCCAATACACTGTACTTGCTGGTAAAAAAAGGCGAGTGCTATTTGCAATGTGTATGGCAATGGAAGCGCAATAGTGACTCTTCTTACCAGAAAACAACTCTTGCTCGTAGAATCAGAACTGCATGGTGATTCAACTGCATTTAGGACTGGGAAACAAATGCTAGCTCTCCTTACAAGAAAAACACTCTATTTTGAGAAAAGAGCACTCCTCTACTCTACTGTGTTTCCTATAGGGCCAGATCAGTGAGCTTGCTCAGAACCAAAGAACTGTGTTCCTACACACACGGCTATATCTAGTTCAACTCTGCTTAGGAAACTGACAAGAACAGCAGCTCTGCTTCTTTCCAATACACTGTACTTGCTGGGAGAAGACGCGAGTGCTATTTGCACTGTGTATGGCAATGGGAGCACAATAGTGACTCTTCTTACCAGAAAACAACACTTGGTTGTAGGACCAGAAACTGCATGGGATTCAACTCCGTTTCTGACTGGGAAACAAACACTAGCTAGCCTTACAAGAAACACACTCCGCTTTTGAAAAAAGAGCACACTTCTACTCTACTGTGTTCCCATGGGGTCCGAAAAGTGAGCTTGCTCAGAACAAAAGAACTGTGCTTCCTCTCACACGGGCCATATCTAGTTCAACTCTGCTTAGGAAACTGACAAGAACAGTAGATTTTCTTCTGTCCAATACACTGTACTTGCTGGGAACCGACGCGAGTGCTATTTGCACTGTGTATGGCATGATAGCACAATAGTGACTCTTCTTACCAGAAAACAACTCTTGCTCGTAGGACCAGAAACTGCATGTGATTCAACTCCATTTAGGACTGGGAAACAAACGCTAGGTCGCCTTACAAGAAACACATTCTGCTTTTGAGAAAAGAGCACTCTTCTACTCTACATGTTTCCTATATCGCCAGAATAGTGTACTTGATCAGAACAAAAGAACTGGGCTTTGTACACACACGGCCATAACTAGTTCAATCTGCTTAGGAAACTGACAAAAAGAGTAGATCCCTCTTCAGTCCAATACACTGTACTTGCTGGGAACAGAATCGTGTGCTATTTGCTCTGTGTTATGGCAATGGGAGCGCAATAGTGACTCTTCTTACCAGAAAACAACTCTTGCTCCTAGGAACAGAAACTGCATGTGATTCAACTCCATTTAGGACTGGGAAACATGCTAGCTCGCCTTACAAGAAACACACTCTGCTTTTGAGAAAAGAGCACTCTTCTACTTTCCTGTGTTTCCTATAGGGCCAGAACAGTGAGCTTGCTCAGAACAAAAGAACTGTGCTGACTACACACACGGGCCATATCTATTTCAATTCTGCTTAGGTAAACTGACAAGAACAGTAGATCCTCTTCAGTCTAATACACTGTACTTGCTGGGAACAGACGCGAGTGCTATTTGCACTGTGTATGGCAATGATAGCGCAATAGTGACTCTTCTTACCAGAAAACAACTCTTTGCTCGTAGGACCAGAAACTGCATGTGATTCAACTCCATTTAGGACTGGGGAAACAAACCCTAGGTCGCCTTACAAGAAACACATTCTTCTTTTGAGAAAAGAGCACTCTTCTACTCTACATGTTTCCTATATCGCAGAATAGTGTACTTGATCAGAACAAAAGAACTGGGCTTCGTAACACACAGGCTATAACTAGTTCAATTCTGCTTAGGAAACTGACAAGAAGAGTAGATCCTCTTCAGTCCAATACACTGTACTTGCTGGGACAGAATCGTGTGCTATTTGCTCTGTGTATGGCAATGGGAGCGCAATA